>NC_092690.1:9722009-9857009 GCF_964275005.1 Diadema setosum
TGAAATTTGCAACACAAATAACGTACATAGTTATGTGACATCGAGTGTCAGGAGGTCACCAAATCAAAATACACACCTATGCAAATAGATTTTTAAGCCACTGACTCCATTTTACAAAAAATTACAGGTGACTCACTGACCAATTTTACACAATTGTAAGATTCCTGGTATCTTATGAGATTTGGTACACCAGTGTTCTCTTGAATTTTGAAAAATGCAGGTAAAACACATTATTAATGAAGTTTGCTAACTTTCAATATCACATTACAATAGTTATTGTGTGATCAGCACGTACATCTGGCTTTTCCTTTTCACTTTAATAGGTAGAAACAAAACAAACAATTTGCCCATATTCCTTCCTTCATTTTTTCCAGATTTTTTTCTTCTTCTAGCTTGATATTGGTATACAAATTCTTCTTCAGACAACTTATGTTTTTTTCCTAGTGACATTTGACCTTTATCAATATGAGTGGCTGTTTCAACTTCCAACTTCACTGCCATTTTCTCCCGCCAGATGGTAGTAGGTACGTTCAGTACAGGAGCAGAAGGGCTGAGAGACAAGGCAAGCAGGCTTTCTGGGTCATGGTCAAAGATGCAGCATCATAATTTATGGGACTATGTCTGGCTGCATCAAAGGTGACAGGGGCACAAATTCAATTAGGAGCTTCTGACACTTTCACTTTGGCTTGTAGGCAACGAGAAGCAAGGAAAACAGTCGGTAAGATTGCCTGGTTGGGGGGGGGGGGGGGGCAAGAGTACAGAAAGAGAGGGAAAGAAAGACGGAAGAAATACAACTGTAGATGGCAAGTAACAATAATATACTGCATCTAAGCTTTTATTGGTTCCAATGCAAAGCAATAGAAACCAGCAAAACCAACAGAAACCAACAGAATCCAACTGGACCAATGGAATGTCCTGCTGACGATAATGCATGGGCTCCACGAAACGCAACAGAAACCAACACACATCTTGTTGGTTTGAAGTCTATGGGTTTCTATTCGATTTCTGATGGTATTTCAGAGGGATCGAAGTCATTAAAAAACTGAGCGCTGTACTTACTGGATGGAGTTTCTATTGGTATCAATAAGAGAAACCAATAGAAACCAACAGAAACCAACAAGAGCTCTTGGAATTCTGTGTGAGTCTACGGGATTTTTGACCAGTTACAAGATTATTCTCCTTCTTCTTCTGGTTAAGTCTTCCTCCTTCAATAAGCTGAAGATTCTTGCAGACTGTGTTATTTACATTATAATACAGTTTATTTACAGATTGATATATCACAAGCACATAACAAATATGAAGAACAAGACTAGCCACTGTGATCAACTGTTATATAGTCGGATATGGAATGCTCCCCCAGATGGTGCATATTTTAAATATAAATACTTGTATTCTACACAAAGTTTATGGTCCACTGTAAATCTTAAAAAGGTCAAGTTCAAGTTCATCCACTTTTACCTTGGTGTGCACAAGCATTTAAATACAAGTTTGAATTCAACTTGGAATCGAGTTTGCAAACAGTAGTTATAAAATTGCCATGTCAGGCAAGCCTCCAGGTTGACAGGAATTAACAACCAAGAAGTACCAACTAAGGTCAACTTGAAATATGTCAGTAAACTATAAGGGAGAGCAAAACCATGCAGTTTGGGAGCAACAAATACCAGACATACATTGTCATGTGTAATATTGATTCTGTCTGCAGCTCACGCCGCCCCAGTCAAGTCTGATCAATATAATAATTTGATATTAAATGGTGTCCCCCACGGTGCATTAGTGGCTAATGTGATGTGTAGTAGTCTTATGGATGCAGACACAATGAAGTTTCTACCCCTTTTCGTCTGGTTACTGTATGGTGCCTGACAGTACCAACATCAAATACCAATATTCATCTATTTTCAAACATGTTTGGAACAAGGAGACCAGACTGAACTCTCTTCCGGCACTGAGTGTATTTCCTGCAGTTTCAGACAATACGCTTTACACTAATATGCTTGGTAACTCAAATTTTTAAAAGATTGTTTTTCATTAAAATCATTTTACATAAAGAGTATTCAGTTTACCCTAGATGAAGTGTGGAGATAACCTGTGATATGATCAATTAGCTATTCAGAGTTTTTGTTTTTTTCTTATGAACTGGCCCCACCAGACCTCCTTCATACAAACTACTTCATCGTTTTAAAGGGATCGTACAGTTTTGGTTGATCTTGACCTAGCTTGAGGTTTCTAACATTTTTTGTGAGATTATGAGAAATCTAGGAAGAATGTGTAATTCCAATAGGAATTAAACATTTATTTGATGAAAATTGGCTTTGAAATGGTTGAGATATCAAAAACAGAGCGATTAGAGCTAAGAAAAGGTGAGACCCACCTTCGCTACGATCACTAAATTACTTGGATGTCTCAGCCATTCCAAAACTGATTTTCATCAACTATTAAACTTTGAATTCCTCTTTAAGAATGGTATGGCCTGTACTATTTCATGAGTTGTTTCTTGGTATCTCACAAAAAATTAAAAGCCGATTCTCATCTCCACCAATACTATACATCTTATACCATCCCTTTAAATAGCATAACTGTCAAATTACAGATTAATTAACGGACCTTTGGGAAAGACAAATTGAGGCAGGAACAATCACATTTTGCTTTACACTTTATCTTTGAAACCAAACAACCAATGCTTGTTTCCGAGAAGGTTAACAAAATCATTGGAAGAATTTATATTTTTAATATGTCTTTATTATAACCTCATAGTCATGTACAAAAGGAAAAAGAAATGACGACACAGGTGAACAGGAAACAATGTACGGACAAGATCATGAGTATAAGACCAAGGTCCATCCTCTTTAAAGGTGAACTGTCATGGAATAATTCAACCAAAGACTCTAATTCATCTAAAGCATTACAAGTTTGAAAATATGTAAATGCACCACCATTTAAAGTACAGCTCTGAGTTGGGTTTTTTTTTTTTCTAGGAGCTATTTTCATAGCTATTTGTCTTTCACTTCCCTCTCTACCTCCCTCTCTCTCTCTCTCAATTGTGAATAGCTGTAATACGACCACAATCTATGCTATTCTTACAGAGTTCTGATAAAAATTCAAACTTTCATTCTCTTTCCTTTTCTCTAAACTCACTCATGTCTTTCCGTAATTTTCCTTGTCATTAAACTATGCATTTATTACTCCATAAAGACAAATGGACATGAAATCTTGACAGAGAGGGAGAGAGAAAGAGAGCATCAATACATAACATCTCCAACTTCTTGAACTTTCTGGTTATTAGTTTGGACAAAACATCATCCATCCTGCTTCGATAGTACCTGTCCCACAAAATGAGACTGGTTGGTTTCAAAGGCTTTCCAAGGGCTTTGTCAGATCAAATGCCCTTAGAACCATGGCAATGGGCAGACAAACACGTATGCCCATGGCCCAGCTTTGGATAATGGACGCAGTAAATCCCAGAGATAACGGCCCAAACGGTTCCGACATTTCTCGCACACAAAAGGTTCTCTTTTTGCCTCCAAAACTAACCAAAGAAAGCAGAAAAAATACACACACAAAAAAAAAAACCCAGGAGAAGAATGCACATTCTCATTTCTAATTCCAATACAATAGATGAATTTATATAGGATCCTTATAAAAGCAAGCTTCAAAATATTTCTTACATATGTACATTATGGTTCTTGTCAGCCATGGTTACTGATGAAGCAGGTATAGGGGAGACTGGGGTAATTGTGGCCCCCTTTTTCATATTTTCTATTAATACCATTAAATAAAAAGTTCAATAATATTCTAATTATGTCAATATACAGTCAATGTATATACCTATGATATACAAAAGAAAGTATAAAGCTGGAACTTTTCGTTTGCATATTAATTACAATTAAGTTAATGACTTTGTGGGGCCATAATTTCCCCGCAGGTTGGGGTATTTGTGGCCCCCTTTATGTAAAGATATAATGAATAAAATAATTCATAAAGTGAGAGTAATACACTATGAACTACATGAGAGCATGTAAAGGAATGATTTCCTAATCATAGCAAGCCTCATTTATCCATTTAAATTAATGCAGAGAGTCAAGTTCATCCAACTTCAGCTAATTCACAATTGATCCTGATACGCTGGACAAAGAAAGTCAGTGTTCTAAACATGATGCATTAACACTGAATAAATATAAAAGTTGATTTCAGGACATATGACTGATTTACAAAACCAATGACTCCAAAGGCTCTAAAGGCTTTACAGGCTTTTCAGCCCCATTTTCTTCATTTTTGAAGCATTAGTTGCATATGTAATATCTTAATTATGTGAATATAAAAAGTGTATGTCAGAGTCTATTTTGTTGAGGTTTGGCCTTGGGTTTTGCGGCATGATGACCAGTCCTTGGGAGATGGGAGTCCTTCACCTGAAAATATCCAAAACAAAGCTTCAATGATAATATAATTACACTATATGTTCATTTGATAAAACCCAGTAATGAGCCATGCTAATTGTGATTTTAAACTAAATCTTCAATCTTTCTTGCATATATCCATAGATGTTCATAGCAAAACAATGCTTTTCTATGGGGGGGGGGGGGGGGGCACAATTACCCTGGAGCGCATGTATCAAACAATGGCCCTTTGTTATAAGAATAGATAAAATTTTGAATGATTTGGTTTCATAATCACTCCAGACAAGGTTTATCATTTTGAAGTAACATTATGAAAAAGAATTTGGAAATGAATAGAAGATGTGACACTTAGTTCTAAAGTGAAGAGTATACTTTTAACTTTTAAAACAGGTCCTCCTATCAAGATGCTAATTGCCAAATGAATGGATGTTGGAGCATGGCAGTGGTAAGAAGTGATCTTCCACATACTAGGGTTATAAGCTATTTTAACAGATAAAAGATGGTTTAATTATACATTTTATGTTGAGGGGCCATAATTACCCCAGGGCCACAATTACCCCAGTCTCCCCATGAGTATGATACAGTTTAGACAAAAAATTGTGGTTTAAAAGAAACTACATTGTACTAGCCGTCCATGTTAACCTGACAATTCAATCTCATTCCATTCAATTTTATTTATTTCATTTCCAACAAAATATACCGATAATATACAGCATAACATAAATGTATGTTTCCTTCATGACACACACACAAAAAAAAAACAAAATAAGCAAAATTGATTCTCAGTGTAACATGTGCTCTCCCTTTAAAAATCCTTGTTTACTCTGCACTTTTTAATCTATGACTTTATGCGCTCTGGGCAATTCCACGCCAAAGTGGACATGACATCTAAAATTTCAAATTCATATTTCCCACGCAATTTTGGTATCAAATGAAAGCTTAAAGTGTGAATTTTATTGATTTGAGTAAAAATGTTTAGTATTATAACATATTCGGGGTCAATTTTTCAATTGTTTAACTAACCTTATTAATTTTCAAAAATGCATAAATTATAATACAAATGCAGCATGGCCTGTATTCAATATTTGAGAAATAAATGTTATGAATTGTTATATTTAGAACTTAGTAATTATGAAAGAAACAGTTCATTTAATATTTTTACGGTTTCCATGATTTGTAACGCTTCAGTGACTTCCTAAAGGTGACCTTGTATTTTGTCCTTCCGTTACCACAAAAAGAGGTCTTTTTAATATTTTATGAAAAATAGTAATATAAAAACCATAAAATTTTCAGTGTAAAGCAAGTTTAGGTAGGCCTATAACTTGGCACCCATCCATCCACGAAACCCCTCCTCTTTGAATAATTATAAATAAATTAAAAATGTCCTTCCGTTACCGAAGCTGGTAACGGAAGGACAAAGGTGTGGTAACTGAAGGACTTAGAGTCTGTTTTTAGCTATTTAATATCCCTAAGATGAGAACACAAATGTGTCAGAACCTACTCTAAGTACCCTTGACTAAATTCAAATAACAAATGAAGCCACACCTCTTTCCTGAATGCAAGTCGACCCAAAATTGGCTCAATTTTGTAATTTTGTGTACAAACCCTATGGGAAATAGTGCTCTTTCATAAAACTCATAAAAATCTGATAATTTTTTTTCTTTCGATCACTTTGATTACTTGACTTTCGCTTAACTATGTTTAAAAAGTGGTCTGCAACAATTTTCTTTGGAAAAAAACCACTTAAACAACAAAAGGGAAAAAACAAAGAAATACAAAAGAAATTCAAGAAACAATAAAAAATAAAAGAATTGAGATTGATTTTGCAATTTTTTATCACTACATTTGTTTAATACCTCAAAATGAAGATCCACACCAAGAAATGTCCGTAAATTGCTTCACATTAGTATTCTATGGGCTAAAATGTAATTTATTGAATAAATTTGCATAATCAATTCATATGATTAGGAATTAGCAGTATTTTGAACAATCTAACTATGGTCTCGTGTAGATTACTCTCCAGGGTGATGTGTGCAGATTTTAATCATGATTTATTTACGGGGGATTAAGCAAAAGAAAGAAAAAATATCACATTGGACTACAAGGATTAACATTAAAGTTGGAAATAACATCCTTCACTGTATGCACACGAAGCCCTTTGTCCTTCCGTTACCACACATTTAATGAAAACATTGTGCTGTAATTAAAAAACCAGGTGACATGTTTCAAAGTTGAATACATAAAAGTAAAGCTAAAACTATTCGGATCAAACTGTATACCTGCCACATATGAAAAAAATTATTAACCTTAGAGAGGTTTAATAAAAACTAACCATAACCCATCTTCCCCATACACTTTACACAGACGATCTGCATGTCCTTCCGTTACCGTCCTTCCGTTACCACACACACATGGACATTATGTGGTGTAATTAAAAAATAAATAAACATATTTGAAAGTCAAATATATTCCATTATAGCTAAAACTATGGCAATTAAACTGTATACCAACAAATTAAAATAGCTCCATAAACTTCACAGAGTTTTGATAAAAACTAATTTGCCTGAAAACCCATGTCCATTTTGATGTCCTTCCGTTACCGACCTCATTAATATGCATATTTCATTACTCTTTAGCAGGTATGACAAAAATTTTGGTGGAAATTATAGTCTTTGGCTCTGGTAATACATCTCTGTAGTTTGAAATGCTGTATCCATCAAACTTTTCTTAGAGTACTTTTTTAAACTGTGAAAATTCTGTCTGAATGTCCTTCCGTTACCGTGGAATTGCCCCTCTAGCAATTTTTTGTTTAAATATCACATTATCTCTTTTTAATATTCTGTGATGGTCTGCACAATGAAGAACAAGGACCTAGGATTGTACTTGTACTTCCAATCGTCATTCAGAACTAAGTCCAGATGGCATCTCCTCACTTTCCCTACGATGTACCAGATCAATGCTAGATCCTCAAGACAGAAAACAAAACATACCACCGATAGATCACCTCCCGTCTCCCCTAACCCCTGAATTGGGGTCAATTTGAGAGGTGTCTGATGGGGGGTACACCATTCCAAACACTTCTATTCTAACTTGTAGTCCCTAAGGGACAACACCAGGATTCCCAGCCTAATATGGTCAGGGAAAATATCTTCAAGAGTGTCTCACCAGATGCATGGGAAAAAGTACATCTAGCTTAAAGGATGGTACAGTTTTGGTTGAGAAAAGGCCTCAGGTTTCCAACTTTTCATTTTGATAATTTTTTTTTTTTGAGATGAGAAACCACTTGATAGTCATATGTAAAAGAGCATACATTTCTAAGAGGAATTCAAAGTTTATTTGAGGAAAATTGGTTTCGAAATGGCTGAGAAAACAAAGCAATCCTACTAGGATCCCTTTGTTTTACTCTGTTTTTGGATATCTCAGCTACCTTACAACTGATTTTCATCAAATAAACTTCAAATTCCTCTCAAAATTGTATGCACTTCATATCATAAAGAAGTTTATACACTGTATGTAGGTATCTTGCAAAAAGTGTATTTACTCTATAGCTGAATCCTTGACTCAACCAATACTGTACCATCCCTCTAAAGAGAGAGAGAGAGAGAGAGAGAGAGAGAGAGATTTGGAAAAGGAGAGATAGAGATAGAGACAGAGAGAGAGAGACAGACTGATAGATAGGCTTGTAGATAGAGGGTGGGGGCATGGAGCAATGCAAGGAGTACTTCTTCTCAAACATCTCCAAAACCTAGGAAGCAGCCCCCCCCCCCCCAAAAAAAAAGAAAAACAAACAAACATCAAACAAACTTGTCAGTCTTAAGCTAAGAATATGTGAATTACAGTTTGGTGCCTCAAAAATAAAAGTACAACTACCAGGTACCTTGCCTCTTACAAAAAAAAAAAAGATAAACTAGAATAATATAACTAACAACAAACATATAAATGAGTAGGCACCCTATTTCCTTTTTGGGATAATTGTAAAACTGAATTCCTTTAACCTATTTCCCACACATTGACTACTGCCTCATGAAAACATTGAACTCTACTATTTGGATACAACCACTAATTCTCATTCCCTTCAGCTAATTCACCTCTAGATTCATTATTCTTTTTGTTTCATCATAGAAATAAAATGCAAATCCAGAAAAATGGCAGATGCTACTTATGCCAAGTCATCATCATGCAATATTCCAACAGCTTCAAAATTGAGAATGCATACTCACCATTGGGACCCACTGCACTGCACAGCAACTAATTAGGTCTAGAGCCTAGGTCCTGTGCCAAATTCCAAGTCGAAAAATTGGGAAAAGTCTTCAATCAAAATGAACAAGGTTCTTATCCTAGCTCAACAGCAGAGCTAGAGCAGCCCTACCTTCTTTTCGCTCACCAGTGCTCACAGGTGACAAGAGAGTACACACAGTGTGATGTAGGTCCTCAACCGCGGCAATGGAAAGGGGAAGGGTCCACAAAATCAGAAAATCACCTCAATTCAAGTCAGCTGATTATTCCTTTTATCGAGAAAATGCAGATTATGATGATGTGATGCTCCTCAAAGTAATCCTCCAAGAACGTTGAAGAAAGGACGAAAAGAAAAGACGGAGAATTTTACAATCTCGATGTCCACGTCGCGTCTAGTGTAGTGGTTTCCCACCTCCCTATCCAGGTTTTACGGTTCATCCAAAGACGTCAAACTCCCCTCTCTTGGTGAATGGTGCCAATACCGTTTCACTGTCGCTGTAGGGCCTACACAAGTTTCGCACGGCGTCTCTTCGGGCAAAACAAACACGAATGTTGTCAATGCTAGCAGTCACAATCCAGAATCCACACTTAATAGATACAAGAAGTTTCGTTTCACCAAAATGTTGCAGACTCCCCGATCACATTTAAACCTTTTGTTGTTGTTGTTTCCATTCAATCTACCGCGGGCTGCAATTGGTTCGAAGTTTTCCCAGGTAACTCGGTCTCACCACGTCGCATCGCACCACCACTGCACCAGGATCGAAAACGGTCGATCGATTGATTGATCTACCTAGAACTCGGGGCTAACTTCTTCCCGATTCTTTGTGCAAGCACACTTTTTTGAAGGTGACTGACGCCGCATTAACAACTAAGTTTTCTCCGTTGGAAAAAATCGTCCAATCACTCGGATGGTAAGTCACCTCATACACCGCCTGTCTAGAATGGATCCATTAGAATATGATGCGATGTAGCGATTTACTACTAGTCGATCTACACATGCATCACCTGACTACATGCAGCTGTACGGTGAGTACTTTACCTCGCCACCCTACCTCCCACTGAAACCACAGCACAAGTTTGAAAGTACAATACTGTGTACCAGTGTAACACGTGGTGAATTACGAGTAATCAGGGAGGTGGGAACAAACCTCCCTGATATAGAGCCTAACAGACAGATGATGAAGAACTATCCGACAGATCTGTGCACACGGGAGAGGCGAGGCATCTACCAAGCTCTGGTATCGGGTGACCCCTATGGTATCAGCCAGAGGCATGGCAGGGATGAGGGGATACAGTCTCTGCGTACCGATACCACCAGTAACTTTGGCAATCAAAACACTGGTGTTGGGAGCCAGCCGACAGCCAATGAGATGGCGCTATACCATCTTCAGAGTACGAGACCAAAGCGCCGTGATCAAAAGTGTCATCCTAAAGCTAAGATTAGGCAATAAAGATCTATGTAGGATGTATGCGACCTTGCCAAACTGCAGCCAGGAGACACAAACAAGAGTAAGACCTCGTGCTTGATAGTCGGTGACCGTATGCAATAAGTCACAACTGTTATGACACCTCAAATGGTCCTCTTAAATAATTCACTTAATCCTGTTGTATGCTTTACATTGTTTACATTGCTGGACATTTATACACTCTATAACAATTTCAGAAAACAGTAGAATCAAAGGCAAAGTGAAATCTGCTATAATATCATCAAGTTTACCTCCATTCGTAATATCACCCTTGCAAAATTTTATAACATTATTATGTCAAGGTATGCCACCTTGGTTGATTCTGAAGGCAAGCTCTGTCCACTCACAAGTGTTTTCGACCCACAATACTTTTTTAAAATTCGTTTTTGTATATTTCATATTGCCACAAGCACAGGCTGTGAACATAATATCTTACGCTCTTATGTTGCGTCAACTGCGAATTCAATATGAAGTCGCTGCTCACATCGAATGTAGCGTGACTAGGCCTATGTCATAACGAGGAAAAGTGGAAATCCTTTCCATAAAGTGACTTTTTTTTATCACTGGAGTACAGTCAAACATGTCCACTCGTAACAGTGCAGACTTCACCACATGACTTTTCTCTTTCCCCTCTCTCTCTCTCTCTCTTACATGAATGTAGAAAGAGGAATTTATGTCACTTATGTCACAATTTACAAGCATGCCTTTCAGTAGACCTCTAAATTCTTTTTTTTTCTCCCAACATAACTTTGTATTTTACCGGTATGCATGTATAATTTCTATTTGCTAACCATTATCTATATCATGTAAAGTTGAATACATGCCTGTGTTATAACTCCTGGGTCCCGTCTTATAAAGCCTTCAAATCAATCACAAGTCCCCAAATCAATCGCAACTTGCATTGCAGCTCTCAAAAAAACTTGTGATTGATTTCTATCACAAGTCTTTATAAGACAGGCCCCTGATTTATTCTGTGTTATGCTTTACTGAAAAAAAGAAAGAATGAAATAAATGAAATGAAATGAAATATAGATCCTGTCATATTTTCCCCATACCAAATGAGTAACAGTCACTCCTTTAAAAAAAAAAAATCTTAACCATTGGCATAAGAATGATTTTCGATTTTAGTGTGTAAAGCAGCAGTTGAGAGTTGTGGGTTCATGTTCATGGGGCCAAGGCCCCGTCTGATTGTGAGGACGACCATAGTCTTAACTTAAACATCATTCAATTCAAAGCCAGAAAAAGCGTGAGATTTACTTTTCATTGATACAATCATGCCAAGGAAATATAATCATGTTCGTTGGTGTCACTTTTCCGTGCCAAACATGCACCGCAAACTTCCTCAAAGCCTGTAATAACTATAGATATCCGGGTTAGTGCCAACACACACCTCCGTATAGGGCCCACACCTGTAAATAAAATGGACTGTCCCAGACCCCTTCACAAATTCGTACCAAAGATACCAAAATAAATGAAGGAAAAAATAATCAAAAAAATCAATGATGTAGTTTGGCGAAAAAAAACTGAATAGCTGTAGATATTGAGTATGAATTCCTCTACAAACTGCATTTTGGTTGGAAGATGAAAGCTTTTCTGATGGAATCTGAGGGGACTATATTTCATTGGGTACGTGTACGGAAAATAGGTGATTTTTTGAGTGACAAGAACTCGTAGTCTGGCTTTGCAGACCCTTGGACAGAATTTGAGCAGAAGAACCTGCCTTGCAAATTTGATGGATGACAGGGTATATCTCACTTATTAAGGTCAGTGAAGATGAAACAACTCATTTCTCCCAGCTATTTTACAGAATTTTTTGAAATTTGAATTTTAACACACGTCTCTATGGGGAATTATTTACCCGTGTGAGCCCTATTTTGTTCAACTTCGGCATTCGAATTGTTGTAGGTCTGTTCATTTCAGAGGGCGCTGTTTCGGTTATTGGATTCGATCCTTTCATAATCATCAGCAGCCGATAGTATCTAGGATAAGGTCTCATCGACCTAGACAAAGATCATCTATGCATGGTCATTTTCCTTTTTTTTTTCTATCTAAATTTGACGTCACATGTAGACACATCTCCTTGCTCTGTCATTGTTTAAGGGGGGACGCAGTTGCTCTCCATGAAAATGAAATGCAGGGAATTCCTGAGCTGGGTTTGGATGGGTTAATAATAATAATAGTTCACAACATTTATATAGCGCATTATCACATGAAATGTCTCTAAGCGCTACGGGAAAAGATAGAATTTTAGGGAAGAAGAAAAAAGGAAGAAAGAAGAAGAAG
Organism: Diadema setosum; assembly: GCF_964275005.1. NCBI lineage: Eukaryota > Metazoa > Echinodermata > Echinoidea > Diadematoida > Diadematidae > Diadema > Diadema setosum. The sequence continues at coordinate 9,734,386 of NC_092690.1, forward strand.
GTACAGTTTCAGAGACGGTAAGACATCATTCAAAGTCATAGAACTACTCAATGAACAAATCAGTTTTTAACATGGATTTAAATTTGTCTAGCGAGTCTGTTTGCTTCAAACATTTAGGCAAACTGTTCCAGAGTTGAGGCGATGCTGACTGAAAACAGGGAGTTGGAAAGAGAGCTCTATAGAACCATAAGATTGTGTATTGACAGGAGGAGGTATTAAAAGGGTTTAGGGTGATCGGTCCCGCAGTCTCAGCTATACCAGTGCACTTACAAGGCATCCTGACCTGTTCCGTATCATTCTATCGTATCATGAAATACTTATGATTATGGTATCGTTCAATTTGTATTAATGTTAGAAATATACTTTGTGTATCACGTACAAAAAGTATTTATTGATTACAAGTATTTCGCAATCGGTTATGTATTTTTTTTTTTGTTATCAATGTTTAGGATATCTTACAGATCTAGATATTTCCCATGGTTTGTTATTTACGTCAGACAGTGCCTACTGCCTTCTTTTAGGAAGATTGTATACAATATTATTGAGAAATAATTATGATTGCATTGATTGATGCCTTACAACGGGAACTTTCAAAGAACTGATGCTATGAGAGAACGCATATTATAAGAGACAAAACACCGGGAGCCGATAGTCTTATTCGAATCAGGAAGACACGAATGCATAACATACAAACTGCGACGTCATCCTGGGTTTAGAAATGTGATTAAGATTGGCTAGAGACCTCTGTCCCTTTCCCAATCACCCCTCCCCTCCCCGAATAAAAAAGAGGAAGAAGAAGAAGAAGAAGGAGGAGAAGAAGAAGAAGAAGAAGAAGAAGAAGAAGAAGAAGAAGAAGAAGAAGAAGAAAAAGAGGGTTGGCACGGACAGCCGAAAACTGTAGTCGCGATCTACGCACTGATCTCCTCGGTAGTACTGACTTCAGCGTAGACTTCTTTGTAAAACCTTGCAGTTCGCCTTTAATATAGCGCCATCTATCGGAGAATCCATGGAATGGACAGATTACGATTTGCCTGTTAGATCTGTAATCATCTTCAGTGAACATGGATCGTAATTGCAAAATATCGATGAAAGTTTTTCGTGACTGATTGGAACCAGCTGTCCTCCAGTTCCTACTGGAAAGAACGCAGTGTTCCACAGTGTATTCACAATGTGTTCACATAGCCGACTATGTAAAAAGGCTCGGATTTAACAGCGTGAAGATGATTTCACGCTGCAGTGTGGTTTCACAGAGTGTTCACACAGTACTGCTTTGTTTCACACTGTGAATTGATGACTGCATGTGTTCACAATGTTCAAACGCTCGAATTTAACAGTGTGGAGAAGTTACCCACTACCTTCACAGTGTGTTAACACTGTGTTCACACTGTGTTTCTCACACTGGACCACTGTGTTCTTTCCAGCAGGGGTGCTCTGTTCTTCGAGTTCTACGCCAGTGAGCATGTTTCCCTGCGTATACATTTATTACTATCATAATTATTTCATACTGCTCTTGGAATAGATTTACCAACAGAGTTAACATGCAATGGCACAGATTACTTATGCCTCAGAGAAAGCGATGATGGTATAAGAAAAAAAAAATCATAGGAATAGTTTGTATCAATCGATGCAGCAATTTGTTTGGACAGAAGAATGCGAAAAAAAGATTATCACCTGCCTTTACTTTTTGAACATGATAAACATTATAACTGATTTCCATCCTTTGTAAAAATGGAAAAGACCAATCATCTATACGAAAATGCAATATCAGATGAAGTGATATGAAGGACATTACGTCTGAAAATGTTTGCTTATCAATTGCTTTACAAGCACCCATTGTCTATTAATGCGTATTTAAGTCGCCAAAACGAGGTTATACGTTGAACTAAGCGAGTATTGAGAGAGATTGTAAGATGTGAAAAATATTTATTTACCTCTTGTCTGGACGATGCCTCTATAAGCGTTTTCTTTTCCACTATAAATGAATATGTTTGTTTGTTTGTTTGTTCATTTTCCATCTGAGATGATGGCTGAATAGCCCATATTCCATGGGGTCCAGTTGGATGTGAGGTGTGACCACTTCACCCGGTCCGGGTTAAACACCCTGCTCTTTGCGATGAACGAATGAAGCGGGATCTTTTACGTGCAAGAGTTGTTACTCTCTCATACACGGGACCTCCATTTTATGTCCTATCCGAGGGACAGAGTGTTTTGCCTCTTGCTAAGAGGGAACGGTATGCTTACACACAACATTGTTCAGTCCAGACTCGGGCCGCGTGATCGTGAGGCAGACGCGCTACCGACTGAGCCAACTGGTTGGTACATACGAACATATCACACAGTGGAAGAATGAATTCAAGTGATGAGAACTTTAATAGATCAGTGTAGTTTCCTGCTTGGCAGACGTGTACTAGTATGTTGCCTAGGTCCAGGTTGTGTTATGGCTGTCTGCGGCGGGACGAGGACGAATCCTGTAATATACTTAGAGGGATGGTACAGTTTCGGTTGAGATTGTGGTACAGGTTTCCAACGTTTTTTGATGATGATAACTTTTTTTAGATCATGAGAAACCTCTTACATGAAAGAACATTATAATTCTAAATTCTAAGAGGAATTCAGAGTTTATTTGGTGAAAATTGGCTTTCAAACAAAGCAATCCTTATGAAAAGGTGCAATGGGGACCACTTTTTACTTGGATCGCTTTGTTTTACTCTGTTTTTGGATATCTCAGCCATTTCAAAACCGATTTTCATCGAATGAACTTCGAATTCCTCTCAGAATCGTTTGCTTTATAACATTTCATTAAGTGGTTTCAAATTATCTTGAAAAAAAAACCCCAACTAAACTCTATAAATTCAATACCATACTAACCCTTCAATTCTTCTGATGGTAAATGCTCGTTATGCCAATCGCATTCATACCCACTTAACTGTCTTCTATCGTTTTATGTTTTGATATCTTTATTTGTGTATTCATTTATTTATTCAGTCTTATTTCAAAAGGGTAGCCCCATTAGCAGGCCAAAATATCGCCAAATATGTTCAAAAACTGTTATGTGGGAATCACGTTCAATCCATGATGTTCTAACTCTACTGCTTATTATTTCGTTCAATGCTCAATATTTCTGTCCCATAAAACCACGTATTTATAGGTTTATTGTTCTTCTTTTTACCATATTAATGTATCAAAAAAAAAAAAAGCAAAGCTGAAGAAGGCCAAGTATCGAAAGCTTCAACTAATTCAGCTGCATGGCATCCTGCGACATCTTCCTGTCATAATTTGTCACGCTTTTATTTCAATGGTGAGCTGGCTCAGTCGGTTATAGCGCGTCTGCCTCCAGATCGAAGAGACCTGGGTTCGATTCCCGAGTCTCACTGGGCAGTGTGTGTGTAATCATACCGGGTGCACGTCACGAGACCGACACCCACGAGTCACACAGCCCAAGAGTCAAACAGCTCACAAGTCATATATACAGCCCATGAGTTATACGGCTCACGAGTCATAGAGCCCATCAGTTCGACACTAAGCCAACAAGGCCCACGAGACCGACACATTACGCGCCGTGTTGTATCTGTCGAACACGTGATCTGTTTTCACTTAGTGTCGGTCTCATGGGCTTTATTTGCCTAGTGTCGAACTCATGGGCTGTATGACTCGTGAGCTGTATGACTCATGGACCTGTTTTCAGTGTCGAACTCGTGGACTGTATGACTCGTGGGTGTCGGTCTACTGGGATGACCCCATCATACCGTCCCCTCTATAGTAAGAAGCGAAACACTCTGTCCCTCGGAAATGACATAAAATAATGATCCAGTTTGTGAGATAGTAAAAACTCATGCACCTAAAAGATCCCGCTTCATTAATTCATTCATATAGCAAAGAGCAGGGTATTTAACAGAGTGAAGTGGTCTCGCTTCAAATCCAACTGGGCCCAATGGAAGATCAGCGAGTGTAGCTGAATGTGGGCTATCAAGCCATCTTCTCAGGAGTAAAATAAAACAAACAAACAAAAACAAACAAACGATTCACAGAGGGCAAAAGCGTCCAGCACTCAGCATCATACGATATAAAGAACTGAAACTCCAAATTTTGATAACAAAAAAGAAGAAAAAAAAATATATATTCCTGTGTGGGTCACATTCAAGTTCACTTTGAATGAAAGTGGCATTCAAGATGATTTACATAATTGCACATCTTATAAGGCATAAGTTAATAGTGCCATGTATCGATTTGTGAGTTTGATTGTGGTACTTGAGCAGATAAACCAATACTCTAAAGACCCAAAACATAATACACTGAGAAAGGGTGATGGCATGAGAGGCCCATAAATGTAGCATGGAATTCAATGACATGTTAGACCATCACTGTGTAGGATTTATGCATGTTCTCCTCTTTTGCAGTGCTTCCTTCAGTACTAAGGCATGCATTCCACTGTGAAGCTGCTATATGTCATCATCCTCATACATTATGATTTGTCATGAATTCTGAAAAAAAAAACAACATTCGTATTCCTCTTTTCAAACACTATAAATTCTGAAACTCTGTAAAGTAGTACTAATGGTGGCATATAAATAGATAGTTGTTCAAATGCATAAGTCAGCTAATCATCCGGAGGTCTCCTTTAACGGATGTCATTACCCGCGTTCAGATACTAACGTCACAACCAATTAGTGCAGATCGGTGAAAACAAACAAACAAACTCCCACATATTAAATCCAGAATAACCAAAGTCGCTATAGAGGCCGAAGGTCGATTGTTTGAATCGGTAGAGGAGATATTTTGCATTATTCACTGCTGAATCATTGAGAAAAGGGGCGTGGTGTCAGACTACCGGCTCATGATGATAAGGATGCACATTCTGAACATTCGCCGATCTGAAAACGCCCTCGCTTTGATTATCTGCATGTGTTGATAGCTTTTATAAAATGGGCTCAAGAATGTAGCCAACTGGAAGCGCTGAAATGAGTCACGTGTGCCTGCATTAATTTCTCACTAACATGTACGGCCTGACGTCACAATGTTTACACTGGCAGTGCGCACTCAATCCGTTGTTACAAGTGCGTCGCGAGCTACTATACGCGCTGTCAATCCTGTAAAGAACTTCTAGTTCGGGCTGCCGGCCGGCCTTACTTGTGCATAACATGTGGCGTACGTATACTAGTACTCTTGTACGTATAGTACTTATATGTGCGGGATGTCCCAGTGCGACGTGCGTAAATGTTTGGGACGAACATCTTCGGACATCTTGACTATTGAGCGAGTGCTACATGTAGCTGACTGGTATTGACCCACAAAGGTACGTGAAAAATGCTGTTAGTTTTCGACCCATTTTATAAAACAAATGATGCACAGGATTATTTCGTGGCGTTAGTGGAGATGCAGCTCACTCTCGGGTATTTACCATGTAGTGCAACATGCACTCGGCTTCGCCTCGTGCATGTCTCACAATTGTATATAAATACCCTCGAGTGCGCTACCTCTCCACTAACGGACTCTATCCTGTGCATCATTTGTATAATCTATGACGTGGGGGTGGGGGGCTTATAAAACAAACAAACAAACAAACAAACAAACAAACAAACAAGTTATCATGATAATGTCGCGAAGTTCAAGTCGCTCTGTCGAACATGACATGACCTGCATATAAGTGTTTTGTTACAGACACTCAAGCTTCTCGGTGTACCGGGGATTTCCACAGTCCTTATCGAGGCCTTGTTGACATTTCTGCCTCTGCGTCGCTAGAGTTACCTTTGCGTGCTCGTCTACATTGCGGTTATCCTAATTTGTTCATTTTCTCTGTCGAATGTTCTCTCACAGCTGTTATTGAGCAAGATTGCTTTGGCAGCATTCTTATTAAATACGTGGCAATTAGGTGGGTGACATTACATATGGAGTTCAGTTCACTGTTTGACTGTATTGAGCCACGGATCAATCGAGAACTGTATTTAAAACTTACATCACAGGAACCATAAAAATTACATCTTTTATTTGCGACCAGCTCAAATATGGCCATTTGATCTTCCAGCTGGTGAACTGAATGAAGAAGCAGCGAATGTTGTTAATTAATTGCAGGACTCACTAATCCATTCAAGTAACATCAGCGTCATTAGTTTCAGGAAACTGCTAACGAAATTCACCAAGTCAAAAAGATGGCTGCAAGAGAAGCACCAGCTATTGGAATAGACTTGGGAACGACCTACTCATGTGTCGGTGTCTTCCAGAACGGCAAAGTCGAGATCATTGCCAACGAACAGGGAAACCGAACCACGCCGAGTTGCGTCGCCTTCACCGAGACGGAGAGGCTCATCGGAGATGCAGCCAAGAACCAAATTGCCAAGTAAATACAGCAGATATTTTGCTTTAATTGTCTTGTTTCATTAGAGCTGTGTTCTGCGCTGGAAATTGAGAGATCTGGTGCACTCTCTTGGTGAAATATTCGATTTTTGTGCCTATCAAAAGCGTAAAAAAAAATGTCTATAATATATTCAGGGAAATGTGCAGGGGAGGGTGTGAGAGGGGGGATACCCCTTCCGACACTAGGGAGATTTTTGCATTTCAAACTTGAAATTTAGAGATCTGGTGCACAATTTCTTGTAATATTCGACTTTTGTTTGTATCAAAAAAGTAACACAAATTTATTTTCAGGGAAATGTGGAGGGAGAGGTTGTGGGAGGGGGAATAAACCTCCCCCACGGTGATGATTTTTGCACCTTCAAACTTGAAAATCAGGGATCTGGTGCACTCTTGGTGAACGAGTAAGAAAAATATATATTCAGGGAAATGTGCAGGGGAGGGTGAGAGAGGGGGGATACCCCTTCCCACACGAGGGAGATTTTTGCATTTTCAGACTTGAAATTCATAGATCTGGTGCACCATTTGGTGTAATATTCGATTTTTGTTTGTATCAAATTTACACAAATTTATATTCAGGGAAATGTTCAGGGAAAGATCGTGGGAGGGGGTATACCTTTATACCCAAAGGTTGTGGGAGGTTTTTGAAGGGGGAACACCCCCTCCTACAAGAGGGAGATTTTGTATGTTCAGACCTGGAAATCTGAGATATGGTGCATAATATTTTTGAAATATTCGATTTCTGTTTCTATTAAGAATGTGAGCAGAATGAAGATAAGTACTAGTATTCAAGGTATTGTGCTGGGGGGGGGGGGAGGGATGTGGAAGGGAGAGTTTTGCATTTTTATGGTTGTCATTCATTGACCTGGTGCACACTTTTTTTTTCGCATCTCGGGAATTATGGGGGGCAAAATGATATGTTTTGCCCTCAACATTTTCATGGGGAGGGAGGCAACTGCCCCTTTGCCCCCGTAGGATCGACGACCCTTATAACCATCCCTGGATGCCCGTAGATATTCCTGACTGAGTCATTATCGTTTGCTCAGTGATACAGGAAATGTGTGTGTGTGTGTGTGTGTGTGTGTGTGTTGGGGGCGGGGGTTAAATTCTGGCGATTTTGTTGTATTTTGTTTTTCTTAGGTAATTTGTAGATGGTCCAGAGTGGCGCGCGTTATAACAGGTATTCTGGTATGGTATTTTACATGTTCAACATCTGAGCCATGCTTAAGTCGATATTTTGCGAGCGAGCGAAGAGAGCGATCGCTTGAGAAAATTATGAATAGTCAAACCTGTATATAGCGGCCACCCAAGGGAGACGAAAAAAGTGGCCGTGTGCAGACAGGTTGCCACTATAGACAGGGTCGTTACATGGCTTTTCTCTTTGGGGAATTGTGATTAGAGGTCGCATACGGCAGATGTCTTTCATAGACGGTGGTTGCTATAGACAGGTTTGACTGTATAGGGATGGTATACTATTGGTTGAGGTGAGGATTCAGCTTTTAACTTTTTGCGAGATACTTAGAAAGCACTTTATGAAATGTTACAGAATAAACAATTCTAAGAGGAATTAATAATTTATTTGGTGAAAACCGGTTTTCAAATGGCTGTGATATCCAAACATAAAGTAAAACAAAGCGATCGTAATAAAAGGTGGGTCCCACCTTTTATTAGGAACGCTTTGTTTTGGATATCTCAGTCGTTTCAAAGCCTATTTTCGTCAAATAAACGTTGCATTCCTCTTAGAATCATATGCTCGTTCATATTTTATGAGAGGTTTCTCATTATTTAAAAAGATATTCGTCAAAAAACGTTGGAAACCTGGAGCCCCATCTCGACCGAAACTGTACCATCACTTTAAGCTCTGGATTGCTCTCACCAGGCGGGCGTGTGATCGAACGCCATGCAGTATGCCAAAATGAATTCAGTCACAATTCTTCTTCTTCCATTTTTGTACAGGCCATTCCCCCTCCTTCAAGAGAGAGAGAGAGAGAGAGAGAGAGAGAGAGAGAGGGGGGGGGGGTATATGCATCCCCCATCCCCCGGGATTTACGCCCATGATACCGAGTGTCGAGAAGAGGAGATTTGCAAAACTGGCTTGAGCTAAAAGATTGATAATTCACAGATACGGTTCTGCCAAACTACTTTCAGATGATGAACAACAAGTAAACTGTCACATAGTGTTCTCAAAAACAAAACGAAAAACAAATCTCGAAAAACATGCGTGGAGAAAATGATTAAAATGTGAAGTTTGTTGCAATTAGTAAAGTAATAGACTTCCACACGACTCTCGTCTGTTCGAGCCTGCTTACTCCAAGCTCTTCGTGACTGCTTATTGTAAACTGTTAACATAAACAGTTACTGTCTTCATGTCATTTCTATAACTTAGTTTCTTGCGCAGACCTGCGAAAGTTTATCAAAATTCAATCTTTGTTTCGAAAAAGTGTATCAAATATAGTTTCGCTGACTGATGCATAATTAAAATGACTTCGCAGATTGTAGTGTAGTTCAAATTTTTCCATGTTCTTTGTGACTATCAAAACATAATGATAACTGTGAGTCACAATCCACAAAATGACTACATGCCTCATCTTAAGGCAGCTATACGAAGCAAAAGCTTCAAACAAATTACATATACTTCCTTGGTTACTTTGAGCAACTTTACACCAAACTCGGTTCAAATTTAGTCCGTCGTATGAAATGAAATATGCACAGATAGGCAAGAGACTACAATCCTCTCATTCAAGATTGTTGGTGTGAAGAAAATCGTCCTGTCATAATGTCCGACTTTCCCGCTTGTTGATAGTTGTTTTGTGGTCACATTTCTTTGTCATTTCATTTTGTTTGAACATTTGAATATGGTGTCTTCATCTATGTCATTGCGTTCCCTTCACCCAAGGTCCCGATCCTTTGGAACACCTTTTAACATGGTTTAAATCTCATTCAATTTCCGTTCATGTTCAAGTGATACACTATCAAAAGTGTAGTTTTCATGGGACTTCAAACAATGATTTGAAAAAAAAAATCGTAATTGTATTGATTCTCCTATAGTAACAAATCTAATTCATGTAATTGTGCAACTTCATGGTTTCCTAAGTTGCCTACTCGCATGCAAAAGATACAAACACATACACACAGACACAAAATCAGAAACACACACACACACACACACACACGCACACACACACACATACATTCAGACATGTATGAACGTAATGAAGTCCATTCATATATTGGCCTTTCCTTATGGATGTATCAATTGATTTGAGACGACTGTTCAGGCAGTTGTCTGAGCAAACAACCCTTGTCTCAAAGACACCAGACACAAAGGCCAGTTGTTGGTCTCTAATGGATTCAATATGGCAACAATAATTCATTGACACTACACCATCTGAGACTACTAGCAGAGGAAAAAAAAGACGAAACTACTGAATGATATAAATACATATACATATATATTATAACACTCAGTAGTTTCAATTTTCATTACTATACAAAGTATGTGTATTTTTTTTCTTTTTGGTGGCTGAGACATTTAATTGTCATGCAACACATGACTATAATACATAGTATATTAATATGGAGAGAGAGTTATAGAATAATAGAAGCATATCATGATTTGCCAGGTAAAGAGCTTACATAAAATGATATTGCTAATTAAAATGACAGACACGATAGCAATCCCACTGCAGCATATAGTCCACTGGGATGGCTGCCTTCTCACACAAACACTTTATTTCACTGAGAATTGACCTTTACTCATAATGTCATAATGTATGATGAAAAAATAAGTCCTTTATTAAATTTCTTCAGTTCGACAGAAACCATGGCTGGAAATTACATTCTTTGCCTAATTTTAGTGACCTTTGACCTTGGCCTTTCACTTCTTCCATTTCATCTTATCAATTGTGTTTATAATTTCTGTCTTTCATACTACATAATGTTACCATCGGATTTTCCTAGCTGATGTTACGGCTAGAAACTGCCATTTGTTCACCTTACATTAACATGTTTAACTTTTGAGCTTTGGTCTTTGCCTCATTCATTTCTGTTCAAGCCAACAAACTATATACAGTAATATTAATACGACCACACATTTTCATTTTATTTTGATTGATTGATTGATTTTATTTCCGCAAAATAAAATATGTACATCACTTCTTATTGAAAAATGCAAAGAAATTATCACAAAAGTACATGAAACTGCGGCTGGATAGCCCTACTCAGCTCCGCCCTCATGGTGGAGCTGTTCTACCGAGGGGTCCAGAAGAAAAGACACTCGGTATATCTGAAATTAACATGCAAACTTGTATCAACAAAAACTACGCAACACAAAATTAAGATAACATCCACTACTACATTTCAGTTATACAAACACTATTACCATGATGGCAATAAGCCAAATCAAAGAAGTTAACAAATATGTTATACATCTATGCTTCAAAGAAAAAAGAAGAACAAGAAAACAAGTACATATACAAATACACTTAAGTTGATACTATTATATAAATACGATCCTCTAACTTAAAGATTTGCGGCAGTATTGAGTTTTGGGTTTTGGGAGAACAAGGGTAGCAACAGAACGAAGAATACATTGTATATGGCGTATTGGAAAATCTAAACATCTCTTTTAAATACGGTGGAGAAAAGTTATTTATGGCATTAAATGTAATGGAGTACAGATGATCTTTACGCCGGGATTGTAATGTTTGAAGGTTCATCAAAGTATTGATTTCTTGATTTGAAACATGTTTATCAAGGTTTATTCGAAGAATATTATTCTCAGTGCCCTATTTTGTAATTTTTGGAGTTGGTCTGTCTGTTTTGCCGCCGATGATCCATCAATAATATCTGCATAATCAAATAACGGGAGAATAAATATTGTATATATCAATTTCAAAGTTGAAGTATTTACATAAATGCGTAAACGGCCCAGAAATTTCACCAGTTTGACAATATTCTTACACATTGTATCTATATGCATATCCCATTTCAGCTGTTGATCAATCATAACACCAAGCTATTTCACAATATCCTTCTGTTCTATTCTATTTCCAGAAATGAATAATTTCAATTTACTACATTTACTCCAATTATAACGAGAACCCAGTAACATACACAGTTTTTTTTCTTCACAATTTACACTAATCTTATTAAACACATCCATTCATCTATTCATAAATTTTGTCCGAACAGTGACAATTTCAGGCAAAGCACAGAGACCTCAGGCCCTGACATTGAAAGCAGAAGTTATGCCTAGAAAATGACACTCTTATTAAAATTTCAGAGACCTTAATCTGACAGGATTTTGACCAAAATCTAATGACACACCTTTACCAGTCACACCTGTGACACCCTTGACAATTCATCACAGAACTTTCCTTCAAACATATCAAAAAAGATCTGTAGCATTTGGACAGAAGGATGGACTGACAGACAGACAGAAGGATGGATGGATGAAAGAATGGACACCCCACAGCAGTATAACACCTGTGACATGAAAATTTCTTCATATCAATAGCAAGAGCGCACTCATCATGAATGTCTTATAGTTGTGTTCATTTACCTACACCTCATCCAGTATCATATTCTAATGTAAGGTATTCCGTAAAAATGACCCAAGTCAATCTATCTCTACAAGTTGATATTATAACATGTGTGTGTGCATGGTGTGTGTGTGTGTGTGTGTGCATGTGTCTTTGCGTTCACTTAAGTACAGGGATAAGAAAGCACATTATAGGACTTATTGAAGACTCAGAGTTCTGCTGATCTGTAGATTTGATTTCATTTTCATCTCCTCACTTTACGATTCCATCAGGATATATTCTGATCTTTATCAGGAGTAGGTCCTTTTCAGGACCAGACTCATCAAAGGACAAATATGTGGTGTTCTGAAAACCAATGGAACTATATCTACAGACCTTCTGAGAATGTATGAGTCACAGTATTGGATAATTATACAGCTCCTTTGAAAACAACAGAGACACCAGAACAGGAGACCCATATTGCTGAATACACTTTCATAATACAGTATGTCCCCCCCCCCCAAAAAAAAAAAAAAAAAAAAATACAACGGGACCCTCCGCAATGATATCTTTAAAAATAGTGAATCAATGTACATACAAATTCAAGGTATGAAACTATAACTCATTGCCTACATCTTACAGAAAACCCCATTCGATTTGCTTCAGTGGTCAAAAAGAAATGAGGAATTTTGTAGAGTATGTCGGGAATCTCTTCTGTCCAAGTTCGGTCTATTATTCACACACAAGATCATCGAAATGCTAAACTCCGATTCATGACATGCTTTACAACAATCCACATTTCTCTGTGACCGCTTAACCAATTCGAATGGGGATTTCTGCAAAATAGAGCTAAAATGTTATATTTTAAGACCCTGAAGTAGCATTTAGAAAATAATCATATTGGGCGTTATCAATGCGAAAATCTGATTGTAATTTTTTTTGGGGACATCTGCAGTAAGTCGCCCCCAAAATTACAATCAGATTTTCGAATTGATAACACCAAATATGATCAACCTGTCTAGGTTCTACTTCAGGGTCTTAGAATATAACATCTTAGCTTTATTTTGCAGAAAACCCCATTCAATTTGGTTAAGCGGTCACAGAGAAATGTAGATTGTTGTAAAGCATGTCATGAGTCTGATTCTTCCAATTTTAGCAATTCAATGCTCTTGTGTGTGAATATTAGACAGAATTTGGACAAAAGAGATTCCCGACATCCTCTACAAAATTCCTCATTTCTCTTTGACCACTGAAGCAAATCGAATAGGGTTTTCGGTGAGATGTGGGCAATGAGTTATAGTTTCATACCCTGAATTTGTATTTAGATTGATTCACTATTTTTAAAGATATCATTGCGGAGGGCCACGTTGTATTTTTTTTTGGGACATACTGTAGTGACTTCCAAAGACTGCACTAAACCACAACATGCAGTGACATCACTTCCATTGAGTGAACAGGTACTTCGTATTGTGATAGGATTTTTTTTTTTTTGAATGCAGCAAAAAGATACAACTGGCAGACCTTATATTTATAAGCACAAATGTAGTAATTCACTCCTTAAAATTAAATGTCTCTTTAAAACATGCATACACCGTGCATTCTTTGGTGTGTAATTCCTTCTTTTCTCCCTAAACGTTTCCCTCTCAAAAAAAAAACAAAAACCAACAACAACAAAAACACCGACAAAAAGCAACTAAGTAATACACACATAGCACAAGTATTTCAGTTTTTATGTTGCATAGCAATTTGTACAAGTTCAGAAAACATCAAGTAGGTAAGATCAGGCAACCTGTTTTCTTTTTTTTTTCAATGCGAAAAGAAGGATGGATGACTCCTTGCTCTTTGACATATTTGACACTTTTGCAAACAGCCTCACAAGAATAACCCCATCATTCATAGAATTAAATTACCGGTCACCTGTTTAAATCTCTGCAACCTAGTACTACATCACTCTTTGGGCACTCAGCTAAAACCCCATAACACATATACAAGCAACTCCCGTTATAATGAAGTCCCCGGGACCGACACTTTTCTTTTGTTATATTGAAATTTTATGATAGCTGAATAGTAAAGTACATAAAGATATAGAGATGATAATTATGGTAGCTGAATTTTTCTTCGTTGTAATGAGAATTCAGTCACAACCGTGTTCATCATAACGGGAGTGCAAAGTATTTAACTTTTTATTTTGAAGAAGAGTTAGCTAAGAGGCTACTAAATGAATATTCAATTGCTTTAAAGAATTCAAATCTATGTCAAGACTTAATCGTTAGGATATGTTTCACTTTATTTCACATGACACATGTCCCTTTAATAGTCTATGACAAGAATTACCAAAACGCAGTCGAAGATGGATAAAACCATCCAAAGCGTATATATGCACAGAATTATAAATCGCACTTTACATCCTTACAAATAAACATTGCCTAATTAACTTGCAGTAGCAACTCTACACCAAGTTTTCCATGATAAGGACTAGGCGAGAGCGCGTAGAAGTTAGATTTCTTTTCTCAGTCAAGAAGTTGATTTCTTTGTTTCTGAAGTCAGAAAAGGGAACATGGCAGACATTATAGAATGATGCAGGCATTTGGGCCTGTAAAATGACAATATGGCAATTGAGAGGAAACCCACCCCCCCCCCAAAAAAAAAAAAATCTTTTTAATCTCACACACAGAAATAAAAAAAAATCGCATATTTCAGCCGTAGGCCCTATAAATATAAAACTTGATTAAGACCACTCAAAATGAAAAATAATGATATCTCTGATATATTTTGGTATGAGTACCTACATGTTTTATTTTATTTTTTTTTACTTTAGCTAAAAACAATTTCCCCCCCCCTGAATTTCATATATAACATATACATGAAAAATTGTGAGGGTATGACACCATCAACCACTTTTGAATATTCATAAGGACTGGTCAAGAAAAGTTTTCCGAAAAAATGTGAATTTTCAAAATGTGATATTTTCCTTATTTCTTATCCGATTTTTGTTATTTTTGTATCGTTCTTTAGGAAATATTTTTCTCTTTCTTTTGAAGTTTATTTATTATTATTTTTTTTTCTTTTTGGTGAAATTCTTCTTTAAGGACAATCCAGAAATTCAGTTGGCTGTTTTGGTTCATCCCAACCAAACCAACATCATTGTAAATCATTTCCCATTGGTGTGATTGAGCTCTGTGAGGGTCAGGGTTGCAAATAAAAACATGAGAACGGTATGATTTTGAGCTGCCAGCATTACACCATTACTGAATTTTGAGTTAGGTTTGCCATGTGCGCCATTATTCACTTCACTGCTTGCCGTCATTATAGAGCCAGATGGCAAGCATGACAGACACTAATGCCATGCAGAAGAAGACGTTGAGCTGGAGTGAGAAGATGATGGCACAGAGTATCGCGGTAACGGGCATGGCGCCCGTGATGATGAAGAGCCTCATGATGTTGTTGCCATTTTTGAAGAGGAATGCCTGAATTATGCCATGCAGCGACTGGTAGTGACGTAGCATTGAGAGTTAGAATCAAAATAGTGAGTCAGATTTCATTCAAAGAACAACTTTAATGAAAACCACGAGATTCTCTTCCCCTCCTCTCCCCGATTTCCCAAATTATCACAGTTATACAATAGCCAGGGTTCGACACTAACTTTTTTCCTGTGGTGAATCTGTACGTCTGAAATTTTGCTGGCCCAAAGTAAACGAAAATGCAACAATCCATATTGAATCTCAAGTACCCGATTGGAAATTTGGTGGCCCAACATAAATTTTAGTGGTCCCAGACCACCGCTAATGTCGAGTCTTGCAATAACTGGAACAAAATCAATTGTCCATTCTGTATAGATATCATCAGATGATAAATATTCTGCCCCACCTGCCAGATTTGTTCTCTAGATTCATTGCTACTTCAACACTTTCATGCATGAATCTATGAACATCTGTGATCTACCATAGCCACTTACATAGATACGTAGTCGAGTGAGCTGCATGACAGAGTGATCAGGGTGCATGTTGTGTAATATTCATGCCAGATCGTGCGCAGGGGCGGATCCAGGAATTCCGGAAAGGGGGGCACACGCCCTCTTTTATCTATTGCCCCCACCCCTCGTTACCAAAATAGGTAACGACCACTGGCTCCAATTTTTAACCTGCTCAATATAAAGCTTATTAATACCAGCCACCCACCTGTGTGACAATGATGACTACTGTCAAAGCACTGAAGCCTGTGAAGAAACCTTCCACGGAATCATCAGAGCTCATGATGTAACCCACGGAGTTGAAGATAAAACCAAAGAGGTAGAGGCACAGACTTTGCTGGTGTATTGATACCTGGAATATCACACAACACATTCAATAGTGGATGAGTATCAACAGATTAATCATATTCAACATACAGCAGAGCAGTAAATAGAAAGAGAGGACAATTAGTGGTTGTAGAGTTTCTGGGAGGAAAGTACAAGTGTGTGTTTATAGAGAGAGGATGGGCATAGAGTTAGAATGAGCAAGGAAATAATAAATGTGAAAGAGCGCAGTAGCATTATCCCTCCAGCTGGATCGATAAATAGTTATATAGAAAGACAAACGGATAGAAAAAAGAAAGAAAGTGAGATAATAGATGGATAAATAGATAAATGGATACAGGTATCCCGGAATGCTTCTTCCAGCTTCGTAGCATTGCAGCTATTAGACGTCTACTTACAAGGACGGCAGTAGATAGCCTCATCCATTCACTCATAACATCAAGACTGGAATTTTGTAACAGTATTCCAGCTGGCCTTCCATCTGCAACCTTGAACAGACTTCAAACAGTACAGAACGCAGTGGCATGTTTGCTCACATGGCTAAGGAAGTATGATCACATCACCCCTGTCTTGGCTGAGCTGCATTGGCTTCCCATCACGAACAGAATTGATTCCAAGATCCTACTGCTCACTTTCATGGTTTGGCCCCAGGATACCTGTCTTCCCTAATTGAGAGATGGAAGCCTCGCCCTGGCCTTACTCTCCAGATGCCCATTAAGGGATACGGAGACCGGGCATTTTCCTGTACCGCTCCTCGCCTACGGAACTCCCTCCCAACTTTCCTCCGTGAAATTGACAAACTGGATCACTTCAAAGCCTCACTCAAAACTCACCGTTTTTTTTTTCACCAGGCATTCAATTGCTAACTCTCTTGGAGGAGTCTGCGCCTTTGAATGTTTCTATAACACATATGGCGCTATACAAATTGTGGATCATCATCATCATACAAAATCATAGATAAATTAACAAACAGGAAAATAGGGAAGATACAGAGAATTTAGCGCATATTTGACTAACATAAGAAGAGTGGAAATGAGTGAATACGAGAGAGAGGGGGTAGAGGGGGGGGGGGAGGTGTCAGACAGCATGATATGATTACATTACGAAGAAATGAAGGGGAAAAGAAATACAGAAAGCTGTGATATAAAACTGTGAGCAAGTGTGTGAAAGAAAAATACGAGAGTTGTTGGTTGAAATCAATTCTTTGACTTGCTACAACTATTACATTTTGATAAATCACACAAAATGGTGAAGACTGTAAAATGCATAGAGGACATTACCGCTGTTGAACCAAATCATCAAAAGGTACTCAAGCTTTGATGTCTCATAACATTCATTTTCATTAGTGGAAAAATGAGCAAAGAAAATAGGATTCCATCTTGATTTGAACCCGAGACCTCCGGATTGCCAGCCCGGTGCTTTACCCACTGAGCTATAGAAAGCTCTTGTTCATTTTCGTCCCAGCAGTAACCCTTAATTTCTAATGCTTGAAAGGTAAGAATCTATAGCAGTGTGTTTGTGTGTGCTACACACGCACACACTTAAACCTGATAAATGCAGAGAAGATTGTTAGTGTCGAGCCTTGTCACTTCAGAGAGTATATCAGGAGAAAATGAATGTGACATTAAGCATGTGGCTCTAACTCTGTATTTTATTTATATGCTTGTCTTTCACAAACATTTCAAACATTTGCAAATATGGCAGCCAACCTGCTTGTTCTTCTTCAAGATGCGTTCTGTGTAGATTCCAGACAAACTAGAGATGAAACAGTAGATGAGCACGAGCAGCAAGCCGGTTATCTCTACATGGGTTTTCTTCGGGGATGTTGAGCTAGTACTTGGTGTGATGTTTGTAAAACTGAAAGAGAGAGAAGAAGAGAAGAGGTAAATATAATCATGGGACAACTTTGAAGAGATACTTCATGGATCTTACTCATGCTATTCTGAATCAAATACATTGCATCTGACCAGAGGACAGCATTATCTAGTTTGTCAGCAGCTTCAGTTACACTCTCTGAATTTGAACCTAAAGGGCCAATATCAGTGAAGGAGACTTCACCGTGAATGCCAAGACTTGTGCGACTATACACACCAAGAAACGGCTTGATCTCTCACCAAGAAGGCGACTCCATGCAGGACGACGTCCGAGACGTCTCCAAATAGGTGACAACATATTCGCCCGGAATTTGAGGGGACGTCGCCATGACGTGTCAGAGATGTCTTCTCATACCCCTTTCATACCACACAGTGGAACAGTGGATGACGTCCGGAGGTCGTCCACTGTTTACCCTAGACCACTGTTGGTATGAAAGGTGTACAGAAAAAGGCATCCGGGTGAACAGTGGACGAAGAGTGGATGCGATGAGTGCTAGACCGTCTAGCACGAACAGTGGATGAACAGTGGACGAACACTGGATGAACACTGGATGTCGTTCCGGTATGAGAGGTCTCACCCGCATGTCACGGACAGTGGATATCGACCGGAACCAGAAATCCTAGAACTCGTAACTCGTCTCTGCGACTTGGCCGCGACGTCTCCAAGACCAGGTGTTGGAAACTGGAAAAAGTCTCCGAAAAAAAAAATAACATGTTCGATTCTTTTGCAACTGCCCGTAGACCAGGCTATAACGTCTCAGCTACCAGCGATACTCGACTTGCCACCAAGTCGCCACCTAGTCACCCAGTCAATGAAATACCCACTGAAACTTCATTCGGTGTAATCAGGGCATTACTTGCAGGTGAAATTGTATATAAGAGGCATTGCATCACATCACATTTCAGGGATGAATAAGATTCATGAAGATTTCTCCCAATAAAGAGCACACTCACATCACAGAGCATAGCACTGTCCCCTAGAGAATGAGTTGACTGGAGCTAACACTGCCAACTCTCATAGACAACATAGTTATTACAATATTAATGTCATGTTAACTGAGAAGCATGTCACCGCACGGATTACATTCATATTTTATTTTGTAAGATACATGAAACAACGGACTATTTTCACAACTTTCAGCTGGCACCGTATTGGCTAACTGACGGAAAAATGAACCACCACTTTTCTGATTGCAGCTATCAACTTGAACGGAAATTTCATGGAAATTAAAAGAAATTGTGAAAGAAAACAATTGTATGTGAACATAAAACTCCCTGAATAAAAACAGAAACAAGACAAAAACTCACCCCAAATCCCAAAGCTTGTTTCACAATGCTATTAGTCATGGCTCAGATTTTAGATTATCTTGGGATCATCATCAGTCACATCATTTTGTCGCCATCA
The DNA here is from genome assembly GCF_964275005.1 of Diadema setosum. Classification (NCBI taxonomy): domain Eukaryota; kingdom Metazoa; phylum Echinodermata; class Echinoidea; order Diadematoida; family Diadematidae; genus Diadema; species Diadema setosum. The sequence continues at coordinate 9,753,829 of NC_092690.1, forward strand.
ACATTTACATTATTCCTTACCCACTGCTCACACTGCCAGCCACCAGCAAGACAATCGCTACCCACTGTGTGAAAGATAGCCTGTTCTTCAGGAACATCCTGTACAGGGCAGCAGTGAAAACTATCTTCAGATTGCTAAGTATCTGTATCAGGGCAGAGAGACAGGCCATTGTTTAGATGGTAGTTTACAAAGCAAACATTGACATAACTGTGAGATATAAGGTTCTCAAGGCTTCATGTTTGTTAGATATCAATACTTATAATACAAAGCTCATGACAATGACAGAGAAGATATAACTAGAAGTGCCTTTTAAGAGTCCGCAGAATCATATGCTTTATATGCTCCAAACTATGCATGTTGATTCGTGAGGAGTATGCAATGACTCATGATGAACTTCTGGAGTGGCATGCGCATCTTGAATTGTAAGTGTAAATAATTGGATCTTCATAGCATGGAAAGTTTTCTAAAGGTACAACTAATAATCATCAATATCTGTTAAATCACTCAAATGTGACATAAGCGTGTCACTGTGTATCTTATCATGGACCTACGTCCATGATCTTATCAATGTGTATATCCTGCAACAATTACTTGAAGTTAAGTCTCCATCCGGATTGAACTTGTACTGTGAGGCTGCTGGTTACAACGGTTATAGCTCGTTATTCCAAAGATTCGTTATTCCGAAGGCTCTGCAGTCCGAAGATTCGTTATTCCGAAGGTTCGTTTTTCCGAATTTCATTTTAGGATGAACATATCTTCGGAATAACGTACTTTCGGAATAACGCCACAAATGTTCGGATTAACGAACCCCTTTTCATTTTCGGATTAACGAACCTCGAGGTATAGGTAATTTGTGTGTTTCGGATTAACGAACCTTCGGAATAACGAACCTTCGGAATATCAAACCTTCGGAATAACGAACCTTCGGAATATCGAACCTTCGGAATAACGAACAGCACCCCTTACAACATACCGGTACTGGAAATTTAACCTGGCTTTCAAAAATTGGTCAGTCCATCGGGCTGGGACAACAAATTGCATGATGTCCATGCAGCGGAGGTATCAACGTTATCATTTCACAATGGAGATCATTTTAAATGTTTTTTGCTTTGTCAATATGCACTTTGACTCCTGTTATACTGATGCATGTTTAAATCAGAAATCTTTCATGGATTTGCTGAACCGCAAATTAATTTTCTCACCTCAGTTATATGAACATCAGATTTAACACTGGCAATAAATTTGTCGGTCTGATATTGCAATGCGCATGATGCTTGAGCAGAAAATTTGGTGGGATATTTTTTCCTTTATTAAGTCTTTACTGGCAGATATTTGCTTAGTTTTAATGAGACATGGATTTTGAGTTCCAGTATGTCACAATAGATGGCCCAGCTATATAAAGACGTATGATACCCATCTTTTTTTACTGCTTTTGATCAGTCCAAGCCATTTATTCCCATAATTCATTTTCTTTAATGCATCAAAACTCATATAACTGTGGTCATCTTATTCAAAATAACTTTGAGTCTCCAAAGGAAGGATGGACAGAAAACAGAAAAAAAAACCACCAAGAAATCATCTTTGACAGCAAACATTCCACACAGAAACTCCCTTGAAGTAAGATATCTCAACAATTCATCTTCAAATGACACTGTGTATGGGCTATGACATCAGTATTATCACAGCACTGGTCCTATTTCAGAATCATCTTCCTCTTGGTTTAGGATACAAGGCATAAAGGGCTCCATAAAATGACTATTACCTCCTAGGACTACTTAAAGTATTTTCCAGTCTGTATAAATAAAGAAGAGTGACTCTCAAAATGACAAAGGGAATGATAGTTTTCAGGCTTGTCGGTCAGGAACAATAAACTCATTGGCCCGAATTCACGAAGGTGGTACAAATGAAACCATGGTTTAAACCATGGACAAAAACCATGGAGCGCCAAGTGTCGCACGGAATATTTCGTTACGAAATTGGCCATTTCGTCGATGAAATGATTATTTTGTAACGAAATGACACCATTTTGTAACTAAATGAACATTTCGTCCACGAAATGATAATTTTGTTAACGAAACGGTCATTTTGTTGACGAAATGACCAATTTCGTAACGAAATATTCCGTGCGACACTTGGCGCTCCATGGTTTTTGTCCATGGTTTAAACCATGGTTTCTTTTGTACCACCTTCGTGAATTCGGGCCATTGTGTAAAGGATGCTCACAATTCGTCCCACCCAATGGCCATGAACTCACGCACATATCATTGTACAGCTTTTTTCCAGCCCATTGCAAGGGCTGGGGGACAAACGTTCTACGTAGCCTACCCGGAAACTGGCTGGATCCAAGTGCTCTTGAATTATGATTTCCAAGTTGTTGTTGAAGCAATAGAGTACGGCCGGGATGGCAAACTTCCAGCAGGAGGCAAGGGGAAGCATCCTGGCTGATTTGCCTCCATCTCTACCACTACTCAGATCACGGATCCAGAGAGCCAGTGAGATCAACAACTGTAAGTGGTCAGGCAGAGTACAATATTATATCAATCTTTGAAACAGACAGTTTTTTTTTATACTATGTGTAATGCTCCTGAAAGGGACAGCTTTGTCTTGTTTGGGTATCAAAAAAGAAATACTAACCTTCTCTTCAAGAGCCAACAGTGCGTCATAAATACCGTGAGTTAAAAATATACAATATTTCTTCAATTCTCTCTCTCTCTCTCTCTCTCTCTTTATATGTCTCCCTCCCCCTCTCTCTGTCAGTCAATGTGTCTCTTTATACCTAGATGCTTAGTGTAAATTGAATTATACACGTCAAATCAATTCTAGGGTAAATGCCTTTTCATCTGGTAAACTGCACATTTTCCATCTTTTACCTTGCATTTGGAGAAACTTGCATCTCATGTTTTCGCAAAGAAAACTGCAATGAACTTGGCACAAACTTGTGTCTGTTAGCAGAGGATTTACCTTTGTTAATTCCGTTAAGAGGACGACAGCAGCTGAGTTGAACACAATTTTGCCCTGTTCATTTTTGCACATATTCAGCATGATGGGATGTGCGCCATAAATAAGCACACTGGATAGAAAAAAAAAGGAAAACACACACATATCACAAACTCTTCTTTTTGAGCTCTTCAAACTGATTATAACAGATGACAAAGCTTTATATCTGGGATATGAAAAGAGGCTCTTTTGTTTAAACACTGACAGAAAAACATTGCAAGGTTCTGTGATAATCTAGAACTACTGGTGATGTTAAGGATATTATGGCATGGCACCCATACGAGACATTTTTTCTTTCCTCTTCTCAACTGAATTATGGTATAGGTTACTTTTAAACGCTCCCTTTGCTAAAAAAAAAAGATGGCATTACTGCAAATAAAAAGAAAAAGATCACACAATCACAAATGCCAAGCACTACAGAGTTGTAGAGAAAATATATGACACAACTTCATTGGATTTGGAATTGGACACAACTTTAAAGTGCAAAATCACTCCAAAAAAAATATCAAAAATAAAGTGCATAATCCTACTGAGTAAATAGATGTTACCACCAATTCAGGGGCCACTGCCCTTTTTTTTTTTTTTTTTTTTATTGGGGGGGGGGGGGGAGGGGACGACGGCGGCTCGTGGTTGGTTGAGTCAAGGGTCAATGTCCCCTTCCCCCACTTCTTCAATAGGAAGGTTTTTTTTTTTTCTTTTTTTTCAAGAGGTGAAAATGTGGCTTGTTTCAGTCCCTATGTGACTCATACCTTTCCTGACTTTTGCTACTTACCTGTACCCGGGACAAAGGGATTATTATCATTACCATTATCCCCATTTCCATCTTTTGAGGTGGCCTACTCAAATTGACCAATCAGATTTCGGTATGAGAAGGGTTATAATGGATAACAATCATTAGCGCTTGATTGCAAGGTGTCAAGTTATGGCACATGCCCCAAATCTCACATATCAATTATATTTAATGTGTGCAAGCTTCACCGGTCATACCCAAGGAGGTGGTATAGTTCCACTTCCCTGGTCATGCCTTCTGCTAGCCGTGTATTACTCTGGAACACTCTTCTGGGATATACCCTTGCCAATTGCAAAGTATAAAAAACATGATCTTTTTGTTTGCAATGGGATGTACATTTTAGTGTTTAACAGTGAACATTAATGAATTACAATACATAGTTTCCATAGACTACAAAACAGGAGAATCTTTTATATTACCTTGCAGAAACGAGCACTATGATCCACTCATACTCTGAAATATAGCGCCTCCAAGACGAACGATAGCCATCCCCATTCATGATAACTGGCATCAGTTGCCCCGTAAGAGACAGACTCAATCTGAATATAAATTCAGTAAACATTTAATTATGTTGGATTAAAGAGGACGAAAATTCCTACCACATGTACAAACAGGTACCATTATAAACGAAGAGACTTAATGAACAAAGGACATATACTGACACACAAGTCAATGAATTCAAGATTGTGCATTGAGGGTTAGAAAACAGAAGGATGAGTTACTGTATTTATAAAAAAAAAAGTAACCCTAATCCTGAGTATGTCATCTCCACCACTGTGCACTATATTTCGTAAGTCTATGGTGCTTGGAGTGTGACCACGAACACTGCATGCACTGACAGAATGAGCGGCAATGAATTAGAAGTATTAGAAATAAGTATTACACACGTAGAATTTATTGAAGTAACAGCTGAACAAGCTTACTATCCCTTTTATAGGTACACAGCTCTACCATATATGGCAATGCTAGGGTAATGATAATGGCAGGGCCCTCTGGTCCTCAACACTGAAGAGGCTATCCTGGATAAGGAAGTTTCTGTACGAATTCTTTACTAGGTGATCCGTGAATGATCACGGATCACCTAATTGTGTTTGTACGAATTCTTTTCTTTTAATCTCCTCAAATCTTGCGCAGACGTTAACTCGTATTTTTACTATCAACTTCGAGTTAACGTCCTATATGTATCATTTCCTAAGGACGATCAATCTCATGTATCAACGTGATCAGTCATCCGCTGTTGGATTATGCTGCCCAGTGCCGTATATAAAGAGTCTGGCCAACTCGATTTTCAGCTTATGTGTCTTGAAGCCTGCGATTGGTCAAAAGCTGGTCCCGTGATCTACAGGCGCCATGTCGTTACTTGGTTTGAAGTTTGAAGTTTGAAGTTTGAAGTTTGAAGTTTGAAGTTTGATTTATTACTCAACGACCCTCATGGGGTATGGGAGTACAATGTCAATTGAAAATACACAAAATAGAAAATTTCAAACAAGAATGAACATAATTATATACAAATATAATACAAATATATACAAGATATCAACATACTTTTCAAATAAAATTTGCATAAAAGTATGTTATAGATAATAATGGACAAATGTAAATCTATCACATGAATTACGCACAATGCAGGCACTGCCTGATGCAAATATTCACGCAAAGGCTATATAAAATAAACTAAATCCAACGAAATAATAAAGTGCAGTAACTAACTAAAAAAGGACATTATTACCTTACAAAAGTCAATCAAAGTCGTTACCAAAGTCAATCACGCGGGCGCGAGCAGAGCTTACACGCATTGCCCATCGTTCATTACGCGCATCTACGCGCTAATATTGCTTGCCTTTGGGAAATCCCCAATATCAATCATGCTGGTGCAGTGGGGATAAGTGTCTACTTTATTGAAGTAGAAGGTATATACGAAGACATTTTGATATCTTACTGCGAGAAACTGGAGATTCGTCATGCCTTCCTGCGCAGCATGGCGTTGCGCAAACCGACCTGGCTCAAGTGTAATGATTTACCGCTTTCCGACAGATCCAGCGGATTGAATAAAGGGACACTAAAGAAAACTGATTCATGAGGTGAATAATCTGATTTATTTTCTTTGGATTCCTCGCGATGTCTTCGACAATTAGTTTGCAGGCACAAACCCTTGTTGGTCGTAAACAAAGGAGTCTGCGCCAAGACTACTACTTGCACCACTTTGGCACTGTCCCATAGGCCCTGTGTTGAAGCTTCTCCCAACCATGGGAGAGCCTGCAGTGTAGTGGTGCGTGTATTAGTCTTGGCGCATGCAGACTCCTATACGACCAACAAGGGTTTGTGCCTGCAAACTATCGACAATGTGCCTATCAGCCCAACGGCAAAATTACCTCCATGAAAAATACACACCGCTGCTCATTATCCTGAGCTTGGATCAGTGGAAAGAGATAAGAAAGATTATGCAAGAGAGGGAGAGAAAGTGGAAGGGAGGGAGGGAGGGAAAGATAAGGATCGAGAGAATGCACCCAGCTCAGCCCCTGAAACCCCCTCGTAATATCTGTGCCAAACTGCAATGAAAGTGTCCTAGCTAATGTACTGATCAGTGAGAAAGAAAAGCATAATAAAAATGCCTTTTGATCTTCGTCAGGCATAAACATTATGAAGGGATGGCAATTTGGAGGGATGAAAAGGAATATATTTTGGGGAAAAACAGTATTTTACCTTTCCCTGCAATATGTGTATTAGGCTATGTATAATGCGATATGGGGAAAAAATGAAAAAATAGAGCATGTAAGTATGCTTAAAATGGCAAGCTGGCAACCGTAAAAATGAAAAAAATCTCCCTACTGTGGGAGGGGGATACCCCCCTCCACCACCCCCCCCCCTTGGAAAAAAAAAAAACTAGATCCGCCTCAGTCACGTCGAAAAATTTTGTTGAAATTGAAGCTTAGCTTCGATGTAGGGAGATATTTCTTTCTTTCTGCAACTTTCTTTGCAATACCTCGAGAAAGACGGGCCCTATCACCCCTATATTTTGCACATGTTTAATCCATGTTACCTACATCATTTCATAAGATAACAACTAGTTCATCAGACACCATTTTGGCTGTGTTTATGTGAATTAGGATCAAAGGTCATAAGCGTTTCATCCTGTATCTTAGTAAATACAAGCCCTATCACTCCCATATTTTCCACACTTAAAGACCATATTGCAAAAATCATTTCACCAAGTAACAACTTTTTGCTCAGATGCCATCTGGGCTGTGCAAAGTGGGGTCAAAAGTAAAATATATTTCATTCTGCATCTTCTTTAGTGTATGCGGTATCAGCCCCATATTTTTCACACATAGACCATGTTACAAGAATCACTTCATAAAATTACCACTTTTTGCTCAGACGCCATCGTGTCTGTGCAAATTAGGGTCAAAGGTCAGAGATACTTTATCCTGTCTCTTGGAGAATATATGTCGTATAGGCGCACACGACGCACCATATTTACTCGTCCATGCACATTAGTTATGATAACGAGATATCCGTGCGTGCTTTGCAATCTGCGAGATTATTTTCAATCATTCGTGAAGCATTTACAGTGAAAAAAATATAAACGTTTTCGCAATATTTGGTTTGAACATGCATGATTTTTATCAATCCCAATGTCTTCTTGGATATATCGTTAGAACAAAAAATCCATGTGGTTAAACAAGCAGTGTTGTATGTTTAGGGCTTTTTATGTTGAAATAATGACAAGGGTTGACTCTTAATGAAAATTATTCACCGTATCTGTACATTTACTCGAATGTGTAGTGAGCCTTATTCTACATAGCCTCAGTCTACATATTATGACCAACGGTCACGATTAACTTCTCAACTCCACAGGCTTTATGTTTTACCATGAAGTCTTCTCTTTCTCTTTCTCTCCTTGAATAAATCTCCTGCCTATCACATCAGGTATGTCAGGTAAATTCAGTCTTTTTATCATGCTTCATTTTTTTTTTCTAATAGAATTCACACTACTTTGATTAGTTTACCAAAACAAAAATCCATACATCCATACGTTGAAGATTGAATACAAGATACACAAAAAGTGATAAAAACATTGCAAATCATTTTGTTGTCAGGTGTTAAATAGCGTAATATCTTATTTGATTCTTTAAGTTCACTGACGATGAAAATTTGTGAGTTAATTGAAGAATTCAAAATGGTTTAACTTTACTGTTTGTTAAAATCATGTGCTTACATTGCAACATGAAATAAAAATGTCTATATAAATCAAATACATGTATTAACAGTTGATTTTAACCTGCATTGCCATCTTTATTGTAATAACATATTATGATAAAACATTCGAACAAATATATTATTTTTTTTTATGGTTAAAACATTCAAAGCAAGATTGCATTCTAAGATAAGCCAGCTGCTGAATACAATGGTAAACAAAAGAAAAGAATGAATTCTGTGGAATTTGTACTTGCGTCCTCCCCTAAATCAAAATCGATTGGCACAAAGAAATCATAACTTTTTCACATTTTCTCTTACAAATGATGAATTAATTAATGTTTAATGAAGACAAAAGATCACAATTTTTCAAGAACTGGGCCCCTAGAACCTTTGCGTTTAAACACAACTCGAATAATCAAACACGAGTCCTCCAAATCGCACGCAACTTTGCGTTTAAAAGCAAGTCCGTTGCTGTAAGGACTTTCGTTTGATTTCACAAGCAAAGTTGCGTTTGATTCGTAATGGTCAATAAAACTGCTGACATTGTAGCAAAAAAAAAAACCAACAAAACATTGTCACCACCAATATGCTGATGTTTTGTTCAGCAAATCTTTGTTGATATGTGTAAAGTAAACACATTTGTTAAAACAATGCAGAAATTCATATGAAGGTCAGTTTTCTTCAACTATACACAAATGTAGTCCGTTGATAAGTTACACTGTCTGTAACAGTCCCGAACCGAATGACCATCCCCCATCGTCGTCTAACGAAGATAGCATTACATGTATGCACACGCATTTTTGTAATATGCTCCATACTTGTAACTAGGAAGACGTTATAAATAGGAATAACGTGGATGATCAATTTGAAGCCTTTCTAGTCAAATATCTTTTGCGATATAATGAGTGTTTTCCATTGCAGAGGTATGTAGACAGATTGAAAATGAAGGATAAACCATGATTTGATAGCACACTTCGAAAAATGTGTAATAAAATGTATTCATTTTATCGTAAATATCATAGTGTCATCAGCGAACAGAAATCTAAAAAATAAAGGAATATGGTATAAGGAATTAAGAGGAAGCGTGAATATTATCATCGGAAATTTAACAGTGTGCGTGGGAATTTACAGAAAACGCGGTCTATTATTAATGATGTTATGAATTAACAAATACAAAGTAATCATATAGATTCACTACATATGAACGGTCATCTTATAGATGATAAAGAGTCTATCGCACAACGTTTTAATGATTATTTTTGTACCTTATGTATATAGGCATAATAAGTAGGAATATTATTTCTGATGTATCTAACTCGTCTGCATCTATTTATACTTACCTCCACAAAACGTATAGCCAATCTATGTTTTATGAGCCTATTACCACTGCTGAAATATTAACCATTGTAAATGATCTGAAAGTACACAAAAGCCCTGGCGATGATGATACTCATGTCAATGTATTTCAGAAATCATAGCATACTTATTAGTAAATTGGAATATTATTGAATAAGAGGTTGTAAGAGTTAATTTCATCTGATCGTTCACAATATACGATTGTAAATGTGACCGTGCATCACAAAACAAACAAAAAGTCGCACCCCTTGATTTTACATGAGGACTCAAAAAAGGTGAAACGGGTCAACCAAGTCATTATTTATTTTTTCATATTTTCTTAAAGAGCTACCCTTCTTCTACATTATTCTTAAGTTTGGGATCATAAAATGAACGGAAAAGTGCATTTTCAGTAGTTTTTCTACAACCCCTTTTTGTAGAGTAGTGAGATCATGTATGTCTTAGCGGCTCCTTTTCATTTCGTAATAACCCTGTGCACACTCTTCATTTTCAAGTCTGATAACTTTTGAAGGGATAACGCTACTACTTTGAAAGTTGGCATTAATCATGGACAGAATGTGTTAATAGAGCATGCTCAATTTCAATTTAATCTGATTATCTCTTCATTGTTGTTGCTCCAGTGGTTTACATCCTCTATTTTGTCCCATTCATCGCACAGCTAGCGCGGTTTGGTATTTAAAAGATTAAGCGCTTGAATAGACAGATAGACCCTGTACTTCAGAGCCTCTTTTCTCGGTTCACAGTTTTCCAAAGTGTGCGCTTTCTTTTCAATATTTAGAGTTAGAGAGTCCATATATTGAGAGTCCATTTGAATTGAGTTATACATCATATTAAAGTTTAGAGTCTGTTCTTTCAGAATCTATCCTTAACTATAAATCCATGCCCGGCGACTTTTTGCTTGTTTTGTGATGCATGGTCGCAAATGATATAAAATCAGATTTGTGTTATGTGAAAACAGGCGTTCCACAAGGCTCTGTACTAGGTCCCCTCCTTTTTTCCTTGTTTTATTTGTTAATGATCTGCAATTTGTAAGTCCTACTTTGTTCTCTATATTATTCGCAGATGATACAAACTTATTATTCTCAGGCGGGATGTTCATGAAGTTTACTGAAGAAAGTGTGTTCGTGGTTTGCTGCAAATCTTCTGGTATTAAACATAGAAAAACATATATGATCTTTAAAACAAAGAATAAGGTAATTGATGAAAATATTTTACAGGTTATGCTAAACAAGTGAAAAATACAAATTTCTTGGTGTGATAATTGATGATGGCTTAACTTGGAAAGACCATGTAAATGATGTTTGTATTAGAATAAGCAGAATGGTAGGTGTTATGAATTATTTGAAATATGATTATACTTCCTTCAAAAATTCTTTTAACCATATATCACACAATGATTTGTGCAATAATATGGGGTCACAGTTCACTGTACTTAATGAATCGTGTGTTATTATTACAAAAGCGTGCAATAAGAATCGTCTGTGACGTAAACCCTTTTGAGCGCACTGCAACATTATCTAAGATATTGAAAGTTTTAAAAATTGATCACATAGGGCAATTGCAAGTGGCCATATTTATGTTTTCGTATCTTAAAGGCGTTTTACCTGTCACCTTCAATGATTCATTCATGTGAAATACTTCAGTTCATATTAATAACACCAGATGTGCTAATAACGTATGTTTACCCTTTTACCGATATAAGTTTTCAAAGACTACATACAATTAGATATATTGTAGCGAAATGCTGGAATGAGTTACCCGCTATCATCAAAGAATGTCCTACACTTTCATCTTTTAAACGCAAATATAGAATGCTTTTAATCCAAAGTACAGCTGAATAATCCTTGCGATAATTTACCTTTTTTGTTTTGCTTTCTGTGCTTTTTTGTATGTGTTGGTCCCTTCTTATTTGCAACCTAGCGTGTATTTTGTAATGGTATAGCTCTTTTCTCAAAATGTATATCTTTGATTGCAATTTGTATCCTTTTCATCTGCAAGGGAGTCGGCCTTGATAGGTTTTATATGGCTTTTTCTGATTCCCACACGTGCTATAAGTATATCCCTTTGCATAATTCTCTTGTTTCCAAGGTAAACGAAATGTGCAATTGAATGTTATGTCCGTGTATTTGTGTTTTTTACGTACGTTTTTTAGAATGTGGAATAAATGAATTGAAATGAAAAAAAAATGATAAAAAGGTACATGCATCCATAGAAAGAAACATCTATAAATAAGGCTTGCAAACTCTGCCACTTATACATTTCCAATATCATGGGACTGCCTTCCGCTGACTTTAAGTATAGGGCCTAATGATTTTATTTTGACCATTTTTTTTTGTACATGGCAAAATCAACTTCGCTCATGTGTTTTCTCATTTGAACACGCATGCATCGCTCCGATAATGTAGGCCCTACATTCTATTTCATTTGTACCATGACATAATTGCGATTTACAACTGAACAGATGTTGTGTGGCTTCCATAACCCCGCCCAAATAAAGAGGTGTCTAAGCAAGTGTTAAGCACATTATTGTGCAATAATGTTGAGGGCGTGTGAAACTATTTTGAGATTAGGCATTATTGTACAGTTGTATGACTCATTTTTTGGTTGTAAAACATTATTAGTAGCATTATCAGTGACAGCATTCGTAACCTTATTGTTCAATGTGATGTTTGCTATTTCAAAAATTGATGGCTGTTTATATGAAATATAGAGACATAGGGTGATTTCAAGTTCGGTGACAGTGCTAGTGCTAGTGCTAGTGCTAAAATCTCAGCACTAGCACCGACGATAAAACCCGAACTTGAAATCAGGCGGTGTTGGGAGGTTGACCTCAAACTTATGACGTATTTCTGGAGGTTGGTGTTGGGCCCGGTGTGGTAGGCGACAATATTCGTCAGGAGAAATACTCCGGGGAATCAAATCTCCTCGTCCGATTTTAGGATGTTATGTCTTAGGACCGAATATCCTGTTCGCAAGGACCAAATCGCCGCTGGGGGGGGGGGGGGGGGGGGATCGTCAGGTTTATACGAAAGAGCCTTTTCGGGAGGACCAAATCGCCGCCGAGGGAAGACTGAATCGGCGGGTTTGTAAGACTAACAAGCCTATTCGCGAGTATCAATTCACCGCTGAGGGGGGGGGGGGGGGGACCGAATCAGCGGGTTAATAAAAAAAAAAACCCCAAAAACAAACAAACAAACACAAAACAAGAAACCACCCGTTCAGGATGATGAATTCTTCCCTGAGGGGTTAGATTGTTTGATTTGCTTAATGGCATATTAATTAGTCAAGAGCTTTTTCTGACGTAAAAGACACTCTCTAACGTGTCCCTCAGAACTGAAGCATTGACAATTTTATGCTCTTTTTCGCTCACTCTCACTCTCAATGTTTTTCGGAAAAAATTGGAATTTCAAAATGTCATATCTTCCTTATTTCTTATCCAACTTCGTCATTTTTGTATCGTATTGTAGGGAATATTTTTCTCTTCCTTTTGAAGTTTATGTATTTTGAGGGTGGGTTTCTTCCTTAATCTTTGCCTAATCAGTCCCTACTTCTTTTCAGTCTCTCACACAGAACAAAAACCTAGACCCCAATGGCACAGTAATAAATGTACTGGTACTTCAAAACCCTACTGCTATATAGGCATGAAAAAAAAAGGACCATTTCCCAAGCCAGTGCCCTATATGGTACTAAGTATTACAAAAAAAAAAAAAAACATTTCCCACTTTTGATCTTTAATAATTCAAAAATTATATATGTGAACCTGCACCACTAAACCAACAAAAAGTCGCCAGACATAGATTTCTAGTTAAGGGCAGATTCTGAAAGAGCAGAGTCTAACATGTCTAATCTTTAAAATGATGTATAACTCAATTCAAATGGATTCTCCTAACCTATATGAATATTGGAAAAAAAGCCCACACTCTGGAAAAGTTTGAACTGAGAAAAGAGGCTCTGAAGAGGGTCTATTCAAGCGCTTAATCTTTACTCAGCCGCAACGGCGTAAATCCGTACTGAGGAGTGGGGGGGGGGGGATGGTCACCATCACCACGATTACAAGCCCATAACCGGACCGGGGGGGAGGGGGGGAAAGAAGCTTGGTGCCCCCCCCCCCCTTCCCCTCACCTTCCCCCCCCCCCCCCACACACACACACACTTTACAGGGACCGGATGTCCCACTCTTTTGCATGAAAATATAAAGTGGGAGAAAAGTGGCAGCAAAAAATATGAAGACTTTTTGTTCTTGTTGCTTTTTTTTTTGTGCTTGTCAGATGACTTTCGGCGGAAAATCAGACCTTAAGTATGAAGACACTTTTTTGTTTTTTAAATATCTGTGAGAGGGAGCGGAGCGACCGAACGGGGGGAGGGTGTGTAGGGGGGGGGGTATCCCTCTCCCACACGAGGAAGATTTTGCATTTTCAGACCTGAAATTCAGCGATCTGGTGCACACTTTTGGTGAAAATTTTCTTTTCTTTTCTTAAAAGAAAAATAAGAAAATGAAATATTCACAATATATTATTGAAAGACTAAATCGTGGTATTTCAGCTCTTGCTCCGCCTGTGCGACATCACTGTGAAGGCCTACTAAATAATGGGGCCTATTACCGGCGTAGACAGGATTTGACCTATAGGAGGAGCGGTTATGTAAGGGAGCGAAGCAAACGGGGGGGGGGGTATAAATCTTTTTGTATTGAAAATTTTGACATTTTACAGTCCAAAAACTGCCGTTTGTAGCTATATTTTCGCTTTGGAAATTAAGGGGGGCACACCGGGTGCAACTGCTGTCAACCACTGGCAGCAACATCAGGAGAATGGCCGCTATTTGATAGCGATTAAATGCGAGCGAGCTTGAAATTTTTGACATTCTACAGTCTAAAAACTGCCGTTTGTCGCTATCCTTTTTCGCTTTGGAAATTATGGGGGGCCGCGCCGGGCGCAACTGCTGTCAATCACTGGCAGCAACATCAGGAGAATGGCCTAGCGGTCAAATGCGAGCGAGCGGAGCGAGCGAGCTTGAAAGTTTTCACATTTTACAGTCCAAAGATTGCCGTTTGTAGCTGTGTTTTTTCGCTTTGGAAATTAAGGGGGACACACCGGGCAAAACTGCCGGCAATTACTGGCAGCAACATCAGGAGAATGGCATAATGATTAAATGCGAGCGAGCGAAGCGAGAGAGCTTCAAAATTTTCAAATTTTACAGTCCAAAAACTACTGTTCGTAGTTATATTTTTCGCTTTGGAAATTAAGGGGGACCACACGGGGCGCAACTGCTGTCAATCACTGGCAGCAACATCAGGAGAATGGCATAGCGATTAAATGCGAGCGAGCGGAGCGAGCCAGCTTGAAAATTCTGACATTTTAGAGTCTAAAAACTGCCGTTTGTAGCTATACTTTTTCGCTTTGAAAATTAAGGGGAGCCGCACCGGGCGCAACTGCTGGCAATCACTGGCAGCAACATCAGGAGAATGGCATAGCGGTTAAATGCGAGCGAGCGGAGCGAGCGAGCTTGAAAATTTTGACATTTTACAGTCCAAAGACTGCCGTTTGTGGCTGTATTATTTCACTTTGGAAATAAAGGGGAGCGCACCGGGGGAAAACTGCTGGCAATTACTGGCAGCAACATCAGGAGAATGGCATAATGATTAAATGCGAGCGAGCTTCAAAATTTTCACATTTTACAGTCCCAAAACTACCGTTCGTAGCTATATTTTTCGCTTTGGAAATTAAGGGGGGCGCACCGGGCGCAACTGCTGTCAATCACTGGCAGCAACATCAGGAGAATGGCATAGCGATTAATTGCGAGCGAGCGGAGCGAGCGAGCTTGAAAATTCTGACATTTTAGAGTCTAAAAACTGCCGTTTGTAGCTATACTTTTTTCGCTTTGAAAATTAAGGGGAGTCGCACCGGGCGCAACTGCTGGCAATCACTGGCAGCAACATTAGGAGAATGGCATAGCGGTTAAATGCGAGCGAGCGGAGCGAGCGAGCTTGAAAATTTTGACATTTTACAGTCCAAAGACTGCCGTTTGTGGCTGTATTTTTCGCTTTGGAAATTAAGGGGGGCGCACCGGGCGCAACTGCTGTCAATTACTGGCAGCAACATCAGGAGAATGGCATAGCGATTAATTGCGAGCGAGCGAAGCGAGCGAGCTTCAAAATTTTTACATTTTACAGTCCCAAATCTACCGTTCGTAGCTATATTTTTCGCTTTGGAAATTATGGGGGGCGCACCGGGCGCAACTGCTGTCAATCACTGGCAGCAACATCGGGAGAATGGCATAATGATTGAATGCGAGCGAGCTTCAAAATTTTCACATTTTACAGTCCCAAAACTGCCGTTCGTAGCTATATTTTTCGCTTTGGAAATTGAGGGGGGCGCACCGGCCGAAAACTGCTGTCAGTCACTGGCAGCAACATCAGGAGAATGGCATAGCGATTAAATGCGAGCGAGCGGAGCGAGCGAGCTTGAAAATTCTGACATTTTAGAGTCTAAAACTGCCGTTTGTAGCTATACTTTTTCGCTTTGAAAATTAAGGGGAGCCGCACCGGGCGCAACTGCTGGCAATCACTGGCAGCAACATCAGGAGAATGGCATAGCGGTTAAATGCGAGCGAGCGGAGCGAGCGAGCTTGAAAATTTTGACATTTTACAGTCCAAAGACTGCCGTTTGTGGCTGTATTATTTCATTTTGGAAATAAAGGGGAGCGCACCGGGGGAAAACTGCTGGCAATTACTGGCAGCAACATCAGGAGAATGGCATAATGATTAAATGCGAGCGAGCTTCAAAATTTTCACATTTTACAGTCCCAAAACTACCGTTCGTAGCTATATTTTTCGCTTTGGAAATTAAGGGGGGCGCACCGGGCGCAACTGCTGTCAATCACTGGCAGCAACATCAGGAGAATGGCATAGCGATTAATTGCGAGCGAGCGGAGCGAGAGAGCTTGAAAATTCTGACATTTTAGAGTCTAAAAACTGCCGTTTGTAGCTATACTTTTTTCGCTTTGAAAATTAAGGGGAGCCGCACCGGGCGCAACTGCTGGCAATCACTGGCAGCAACATTAGGAGAATGGCATAGCGGTTAAATGCGAGCGAGCGGAGCGAGCGAGCTTGAAAATTTTGACATTTTACAGTCCAAAGACTGCCGTTTGTGGCTGTATTTTTCGCTTTGGAAATTAAGAGGGGCACACCGGGCGCAACTGCTGTCAATTACTGGCAGCAACATCAGGAGAATGGCATAATGATTAAATGCGAGCGAGCGAAGCGAGCGAGCTTCAAAATTTTTACATTTTACAGTCCCAAAACTACCGTTCGTAGCTATATTTTTCGCTTTGGAAATTATGGGGGGCGCACCGGGCGCAACTGCTGTCAATCACTGGCAGCAACATCAGGAGAATGGCATAATGATTGAATGCGAGCGAGCTTCAAAATTTTCACATTTTACAGTCCCAAAACTGCCGTTCGTAGCTATATTTTTCGCTTTGGAAATTGAGGGGGGCGCACCGGCCGAAAACTGCTGTCAGTCACTGGCAGCAACATCAGGAGAATGGCATAGCGATTAAATGCGAGCGAGCGGAGCGAGCGAGCTTGAAAATTCTGACATTTTAGAGTCTAAAACTGCCGTTTGTAGCTATACTTTTTCGCTTTGAACATTAAGGGGAGCCGCACCGGGCGCAACTGCTGGCAATCACTGGCAGCAACATCAGGAGAATGGCATAGCGGTTAAATGCGAGCGAGCGGAGCGAGCGAGCTTTAAACTTTTGACATTTTACAGTCCAAAGACTGCCGTTTGTGGCTGTATTATTTCACTTTGGAAATAAAGGGGAGCGCACCGGGGGAAAACTGCTGGCAATTACTGGCAGCAACATCAGGAGAATGGCATAATGATTAAATGCGAGCGAGCTTCAAAATTTTCACATTTTACAGTCCCAAAACTACCGTTCGTAGCTATATTTTTCGCTTTGGAAATTAAGGGGGGGGGGGCGCACCGGGTGCAACTGCTGTCAATCACTGGCAGCAACATAGGAGAATGGCATAATGACTGAATGCGAGCGAGCTTCAAAATTTTCACATTTTACAGTCCCAAAACTGCCGTTCGTAGCTATATTTTTCGCTTTGGAAATTGAGGGGGCGCACCGGCCGAAAACTGCTGTCAGTCACTGGCAGCAACATCAGGAGAATGGCATTATGGTTGAATGCGAGCGAACGGAGCGAGCGAGCTTTAAAATTTTGATATTTTACACTCCAAAAACTGCCGTTTGTAACTATATTTTTCGCTTTTGTTTGTCCCACTTTTATGGGAGAACCATTCCCCCCCCCCCCATCGACGCCTCTGCATATGAGGGTGCTTTTGTTAAGTGAAAGATCTGCTGCACACTCTTTGATGAATTAGGGATATATACGTCAATGTCAAAAGTGTACAAAGTTTATCGAAAGGGATCCTGTATAGCGGAGCTTTTGCATGCTTATGATTGCAATACAACGATCTGGTGCATAGTTCTGGGGATATTTGGACAATTTTCCATTAAGAAAGTTCGAGATTTGTCCTCATCTCGGGAATTGCTTGGGGGATAAATGATTTGTCTGCCTAAACAATTCCAAAGGGGCGGGGCAAATGCTCTTTGCCCCCCGAGATAGATTTGACGCCCCTGATCTTCCCTGGGAATGCCCATAGATGTATCCTGACTGAGTTATCAGTCACTGTCGTTTCTCAGGAATGATTCAGGAAATGGAGGGGGTTCAATTATGACGATATAGTTTTTGTTATTGTTTATTTGTTTGTTTTCGTACATATTTTGCAGATGGTCCCCAGTTACTCGCGTCATAGCATGTTTACATGTAGGCCTATACTATTTGACGTTGTCAACGTCTGAGCCATACCTTACAGTGACTGTATGTCGATGTTACTTCCTTCGCGAGCGAGCGAAGCGAGCGAGCGCTTGAGAAAATTGTGTATACATTTTCCTACAAGATAGAATACTGTTCAGCTATATACCTGTCTGAGGCCGGCGTACAAACGTCATGCAATAATTATGTCAAAATTGTTACAATCACATTTCTGCTTCCTCCATTTTTTCCTCAAAATTCAGGGGGGGGGATGATTGTACAGGCCATCCCCCCCTCCTCCATTTCAGGGGGGGATATATCCCCCCCATCCCCCCCCCGGGATTTACGCCCATGCTCAGCCGTGCTACCTGTGCCATGAATGGGACAAAAAACATGATGTTACAACAACAATGAAGGAATTATCAAATTAAGCTGAAATTAAGCATGATCTATTAACACATTCTGCCCATGATAAATGCCAAATTTTAAAGCAGTAGCATCATCCTAAAAGTTATTAGACTTGAAAGTGAAGAGTGTGCAAGTGATTTTCAAGAATGAAAAGGGGCCTCTAAGAAAAACCTGATCACACTATACCTTATCAAAAAAAAAAAAAAAAAAAAAAAGGGGGGGGGGGGGTTGTAGAAAAACTGCTGAAATCCCACTTTCCCGTTCAATTTATGATCCCAAACTCGAGGATAATGTAGAGGAAGAATAGCTCTTTCAGAAAATATGGAAAACTCAAAATTGACTTGGTTGACCAATTTCACCTTTTTTGAGTCCTCACGTAAAATCAAGGGGTGCGACTTTTTGTTTGTTTTGTGATGTACGGTCACATATCAGATAAGACTGACATTTATATGAGCAATAGCTGAATAGTGTACAATTTTGCTGGAGGTAATTTGAAATTGATGGCATAAATCAGTTTCATTAAATTCAAGATTAATTCTTAAGTTAGGTTTCAGATTTTGCTCTGTTTCAACCCTCCGTACAAAATGTTAGTTTTTTAAGTTTTTGTTTTGTTTAGTTTGTGTATGGGAGTGTGTGGTTAAAACCCTGACAATGGTCCTGAACAATGGCCAGGATTGGAATGCTCTATTACATATTCTTGGGAAATCCCACTATCACAGCTAGTCTTTATTCATCTTGAGATGCAGTGTATGTAAGCACATGAAAAGATGTGCTTATTTTTTTTTTCAAGTGCATGCATTTTAACCTTTACCATGAATTCAGACTCTCAGTGCCAAGGGCAACCCATAATGAATAACTTAACAAAGCATTCATGTGCCATTCCAGATGCCTAGTCAGCAGAGCTCTGAAAAGGTGATATTTGTGGTATTCATGTCTGTTGTTCAGGGTCATTGTAAGCACACACTCACATACATATCATTGGTTCTTGTGTAAAGTCTAATTTTGTACAGAGGGTTTAAATTTGACCAAAATCTGGAACTTAACTTCAAAATTTATCATGGATTTAACGAAATTGATTCATGCTCTCATATTCAACTCACCTCTAACTGAATTGTACACTATTTAGCTATTACTCATACAGTTTTAATGACAATGTTATCTGATGTACAGTTTTCGAACTATCAATGACCAAAAGTGGGAAATGTTTTTTGTAACACGTAGTATAAACCGTGTATAAAGTGTATACCTTCACTGCAAGGTACATTCACATTCCATACCTGATTATAGGTCTGTATAATTATGCTACAAACAAGATATCATGAAAACCCATATACAATTTATCTATTATACTTTATCATGTGCAATAAACCAACACCAGTACATTCATCCATCACTCAGAGTTAACATAGTAACAGCACTCTCAAGCTCATCATACACCTGCATAGTCACGAAGTCATACAGTACGTTCTGACTGAAATGTTCTCTCCAAATCTTTTTTATCCTTAAAATGAGTATATGTGAGTGTATTATCAACTATACATGTATCAATGGTAAATGAAATACACTCCCTATTGCACCAACATTTCAAATTTATGAAAATCTTAAACAAGAACAGACTTACCTAGGATGATGAAAGGATGAGAAGAAACAAGTAGTTGGTTGTGGTAGCAGCGTATATGCATGGAATGGCACACATTAAAAGCTGCTAACTTCCTGTTATTGCTTCTCCTCACCCAAACGAGGGAGGCGCCCAAACTACCTGGACTCTTTTATTCTCCAATGGGGAGGGATTATGAAATCTGGGGAGGTGCATTGTACTCCACCGAATGATGGAGCCTCTTAGTGTGTGCAGCAAGCATGTATTATTACCCTTTAAGTAAATAAATGAAACAAAGGGGGGGGGGGGGATTTCGGTCTTATTCACAGGATCACACTACGAAGTTGCATACAGTCACGTGATTGCATACAGTCACGTGACAGTAAACTGTATTTCACAATAGGAATGGCGGAATCATGAAAGAATCTTAAGTGCCAGTACTGCAGAATTCCGTTTTTGGTCTGCCTCGTAACTGTTAAAATTTGCCCATCCTTTTGCTCTATACGAAACACAATGTTTTCATCACTTCATGTATGTGTTTAGGTGTAAGGCCTATGAAAAGTGTGAACATTTTCCCCCTTCCCGGTCCCACCTCCCCCCCCCCCCCCCCACACACACGGTGTAAAGTTCGCCCCTGACGAGTATAAATTAGAGTCTTGCTAAGAACCCGTAATATTTAGTACAGTGGTGGGGCCCATTATCACGAGAATGCCGCTTGAGTTCTATTCAGTTTAAAACGAGTATTGAATGATGAATAACTAGAATCTACGCCATAAGTGTCTGTGTAATGGGCAAAACATTTTACATGCAGTCCATGTCATCAATCTTGATGCATTTTATTTTCGCCATGTTAAATGCATATCGGACTTCTACATGGCCTCAATTAATTTCCAGATGGCAACGTCAGGAGGTTAATTTCACACTTGTGTAGGGTTTTAAGGACCAACCTACCTCACATCACGCAATCAACTCACAACTCATCTGGAATCATCTGAAGTTAAACAAGAGGCAGAATAAATGGAAGAAGAAAACCTTAATAACACTTCCATCATAAGAATACAGAAACACAAAATTGTATATATGGTGCTAATGTAATGACTTTATGTCACTCACATGAAGACACTGACTAGATTTTGTGTTTTTCAAAACAATTTGTCAATTACAAGGCAGGGTGGTCAATTAAACTATTAGCTATTGCTTGGTATACATATTTTTGATACAATATCTAATTTAATAATTTTGATATCCTACACGGCAACATTTTGATTTTAGAAAGTGGTAGAATCCAGGCGAGGGAGCGAAGCGACCAAGCGGGGGAGGGTGTTGGAGGGAGGGGGGGGGGGGGGGGGGGGGCTTGCCCACCTTCCAGGGCAGGGGAAATGTGAGATTTGAGAAGTAAAATGACTCAGGCTATGTTTAGAGGTCCCCTTTCAATTATCATCAATACGATGAGACTGCTAGAAGAATTTAGACGGCATTCAATTCATTTCATTATAAAAATCATGTAAGACCAGAATTAAATAAACACGTCCTCATTCAGGATGAAGGACAACATGTGTTACAATTTGCGTACTTGCTTCTGGGGCAAATCATTCTATACTGTTTGAGTCTTGTAAGCAAAATTGTGTTTCCAACGAAAACTGCTCAAGTATGTGGAATATGTATGACCACTCTGCCGAGTGAGATACGTATGGGCCAAATGGTTTCTTTTTAACACGCATTGTGTTGAAATGTCGATGGTAATAAAAGCATCGTGACAGGAAATGTAAATAGTGTTTTCGAATGCTTCAATGTTTACTGCTAAACTTATCTATTTCTGTTAGGGGAAAAATGGAATGAGAATTCACTCTTCATAGGAGAAGTTTAAAGGGTGACAATGGGGAGGAAAGTTCTTGCTCTGTGTCGCAATGTGTGTCTAAGGTGGAGGTGAGGTGGGTGGAAGTTACAAAGACTCGCGCTCCAATCATTATGTTCTATCCTCTTCTTCATGCCATCGAGACATCTGGAAAGCATTTAATTGGCTTTCATCAGTCGACCGTGCATTGGGTCCTTTTTCAGCCTGGTACTCTGTACCTCGTTCAACCTATATTGTCATTACCACAGACTCTCGATGTGGATATCATAACATGCAAAGGGATGAAAGTAGACGGGTCAGAATTTTGAACGATGTACAATTGGGTCAAAACAGTATCAAATTCAAAAAGTAGGAATTACTCAAAATCGTTTATCTTACCTGAAAGATTATAGCTCAAGCTTTAAAGGGAACCCAAACCCAAAGAGCAATGTGGGTTGCATGAAAGCAGCAACATTAGTAGAACACATCAGTGAAAGTTTGAGGAAAATCGGACATTCGATGTAAAAGTTATGAATTTTTAAAGTTTTCGTATTGGAACTGCTGGATGAGGAGACTACTAGAGGTTATGACGTATGAGTGGACAACAATATAAAGAAAATATAAACGGAAGTGGAATTCTAAAAATAAATTTTCATGAAAATTGCACATTCCATCAACTTGATACTGACATAATAAAGTAGCAATTATTCTCCCTGCCTTCTGAAAGCGGTTAGTAGTGCTCTTTCATTATGCTGGAAAAGTGAATTTTTGTGGAATTCCTATTATATTTTCTTTATATTCTTGTCCACTCATACGTCATAACCTCTAGTGTCTCCTCATCCAGCGGTCCCAACATCAAAACTATAAAAATTCATAACTTTTGCATCGATTGTCCGATTTTCCTCAAACTTTCACTGATGTGTTCTACTAATGTTGCTGCTTCAATCAATCCACATTGCTCTTTGGGTTTGGGTTCCCTTTAATATGAACCCAATTATACCAGGATCTTCCCAGAGGAACAAGTTTTTATTCACCGCGGAAGTTTACCATGTCCAGAGCAGTGAACGTCCGTAAGGAATAATGCTGCACATACATTTGAATACCCTTCATCATGCTTGTAACGATCTGATTCAGTTCAGAATCGCAATGAAATATCCTAAGGGATATGTGTATGTGTGGGCAGAATATAAAGCTTGTACTCTTTACCGGTACGTAATGGTAGACAACTGAAGATTTAACCAAATTCGTTATTACTTTTGAAATATTACTCTTTCGCTAAACACTTTCTCCAGTTTACGCGCATTTCACAGAAACTCAATATTTCACCCTCTTATTTCACTATCCCATACTTTAATACCTACTCCCAAATAATAAGATGCTTTGTTAAGATGTACCTGATCTAGGTAGTCTCTATAACCCAACAAACATAGCATAGTTATCGTTCTGAACAAACAAGATATTGAACAATGCAGTTCTGTGGAGTGGGAAACGCATTCTATTCTATTCACAACAAACAGAGATTTTATGCCGAGAACAAGCTCCTCTGCAAAAATCCAAATTAATTATTGGCAATTCTCAATCTTATAAGCTTGTTTCTCTTTTCATGGTGAGGAATCAAACAAAATACTTTCTTCCATCTCTCGTACATGGACGTACGAACGTACGTGTTTTCCCAGTGACCTAGTCCATCTGATGAAAAATCACTTAACTCGGCAATTATAACGACCACAATTTCTACATTTACACTTCAGGTTATAAGAATCAAAGCAAATGGCATGTCTTGTCAGTTGTAAGCAGGCCAACACAACCTCTGAAAAAAAAAACTTTCATTACCATCACACAAATGAATTGGATGATGATTTTGACATGTTCTATTATAAGTTGAGATGTCCTAACTGAAGATCGGTTATTAACCCAAGTCCGTATGAAAAAAACCCCGACATGAAACAAGATCGCATTGAGAGTTGACTGATTTAAAAATGAAAATTAACGCTTCCATGACTGTAATCGCGATACAGTGCATGTCCTTGACAACGAATATATTCAAAATTTCGTTATCAGTAAAGATTCAGGTCCCGAATTCTTTATCTAAAGTCTACAATGCCAAATATGACGAACAATTGACAAAGAAAAACAAAAGAAATGTGCTCCGTTATCGAAATACGAAGTTCAGTTGCGGAGGGCAAACGCTTCACGTTTCAGCGTGTTTAAGCAGGAATCCCTCTGCGATTGCTCCTTGTGTTACACACTGTTACCGAGAAGAATTTGTGTTATTATATTAATCAGAAATGATATACGGTTCGTTACTCCGAAGTTTCGTCATAACAAAAACACTAAGTTCATATATCTTAGAGTGATGTTTGTGACTTCGATATTATAGAATATGGTTCCTTATAACGAAAATTTTGTAGCGCGTTATCTCTAAGACTCGTTACTCATACGGTCTGTCAATCCGAAAATTAATTAAGGTTCGTAATCATGAAGCTTTGTTATTCGGTAAATGATTGGAATCTCCCAAGGTTAATCGAAAGGTTTTTTTAATTGGAACATGAAATAAGGTTAGCTAATCCAAGTGTGGAGAAACAAATTAACGACCAAATCCTCCAGATTTAAAAACGTCATATCGTTTGACTCACTTGAAGCACGTAAGTTGCCCGTAGATCTATGCTTTTGCGCCGGAAGCGCGTGTCATCTGCATGACATTCTGTGGGACATCTGCCATATCAAATTCCTTCAGAGGAATTCCTTCAGAGGAATTCCTTCACCGAGTTGTCAGCCCTCACTCGCCACCTATACGCCTACACGCAGGTCAAACGGAATGGACGTAAGTGCAAAGTAAGTAGCGCGGGTCCAGCAGATAAGACGCGTGCGAAACTCACCAAAATCCTTGTCCGCCTGCAAAATTTGTCCTGCGTGCTCGAAAATCCCCACACGCATCGAGCCCGCGTATCTTGCCCGGAAAGATGTGAAAGATCTTGCCCGTATTAAAAGAGGACTTGCGTGCGCAACTCCGGGTAATTACGGGTGAGATATGTGCTAGGTACTGTTATGTGCTGGTCATCTGCGGGGACCTCCGGCAAGCAAAAATTGTTCTTCGCAAGTCGCACGGAAGGCTTGCCCGGAAAGGTGTGACACGGCCTTTGCATATATCTGTACGGTTGGTATCCTACGTACAATATTGCAAGACATGCATGCATTTCATACAGCGCAGCGCTGATGATACGATGTGTTCATAGAAAGACTCCGGCCCTTGGAGGAAAGTAGGTGATCAGGTGGGTGCAGTGCAGTTTCAGTTGTGGATGCAGAATGCAGTTGAATGAAGAAGAACAGAGTTTGAGAAAAGCAACAGTCATTAACCAAAAATATATGTTATCGTAAAGTAATGAATGGGGAACTATGATTGTATCAAATACCGCTTAAGTGTAGCTTCTAAAGAATAAATAGTTGAGTAAGAGTTTATGTTGTCCGGAACATTATTCCAAGTATCCGGTCCCAAATGTCTGATAGATTTGTGTGTCACTACAAATTTGGGAGGAAGGAAATTTCTACATATACGAGTAGGGTACGAATGGACAGAAGTGTTAAACCTAAACATGTTATTAAAAGATGATGGAAGTTGACCATGAATGTACTTAAACATAATGACTGCTTCTTGAATAATATTCAAGTCGGAAATCTTTATTGTTTAAGTTCATGAAACAAAGAATCAGTATGGGCTTAGAAATGCGATCCGGTACAAATACGTAAAACTTTGGTTTGTAATTCAAAAATAGAATTTATTTTTGTAGAGCCACAATTTGCCCATACAATATTGCAATAACTTGTATTTGGGAGAATTAAGGAATTGTATAATAATAATGATAATAATAATACACGGTATTTACAATGCGCCAATGCCACATAACTAACGTGCTCATGGCGCAGTAGGAAAAGTGAGTTATAAAGTACAAAAATGATTTCACAAACATGCACATGAAAATGAATAACACAATAATGATGATGAAAAAAAAATCATGATATACAATTCTACTGGAAAACGGTTACGAACAAATGAGTCTTCAGGGCAACTTTAAAGGAGTCAACATTCGAAATGTAACGGATAGCTTGAGGCAACTGATTCTACAGGTAAGATCTAGCATGTGCAAAATTAATGACCGATCCCCCCATGATTTCTTCGTTTTTGGAACAACAAACAATCTACAATCGGATGACCTTAAACATCTTAGAGGATTATAAAGTGTCAGCAAATTAACATTGCACTCTGGGGCAGATCCGTGTGTGCAATGAAAAACAAACAGTAATAATCTAAATACAATGCGATATTCAATGGGTAACCCATGCAGTGAGGACAAAACAGGGGTAATGTGAGTATTTCTTCTGGTATAAGGGTAACAACACGAGCTGCTGAATTTTGCAATTTTTGTAACCGTGAAAGTTGAGATTGTGGTAGCTGAAAAAGGAGTGCATTACCAAAGTTAAATCGGGACGATTTAAGAACATGAACTATTTTTCTGTGGCTGAACGAGTTAAATACTTGCGAATAATGCCGAAATTGCGTAACTGATACCTTACGGATTTACAGACAGCAGAGATCTGAACAGACATGGACATTGCAGAATCAAATAATACGCCAAGATTTCTACACGATTTAGATGGAGCAATAACAATATCGTTGTCAACCGTTAAAGAAGGAAGACTGACCTTGTCAAGTAGAACATTGGAGCCAATAAATAAAAACTCTGAATTTTCCTGATTTAACTTCAATGAGTGAGAGCTCATCCACTTTTTGACATCATGGATACAAGCCTCAAGTTTCTGAATGATGTCAACGACATTGGTTTTGGTAGGTAGAAATGAAATGATGTATATATCTGCATATCATCGGCGTAACAATGATAGTTAAAAGAGTGACAATGTAAAATCTCTTTCAAACCAGTCAGATAAATCGAGAAAAAGGTTGGGCCCCCGACAGATCCTTATGGGGCTCCACAGTCTAATGGAGCAGGATTAGATTTTGCATTATTAACACCAACAACCTGAAACCTTTCAGATAAGTATGACTTGAACAACTCAAGAGCTTTAACATCAACACCTAATGACTTCAAAGTATTCACCAGAATCGTATGATAAACAGTATCAAATGCTGATGATAAATCAAGCAGTAACAGAACAGTAATCTTTCCATCATCTATATCTCTCAAAATTTCATTGGATAAAAAATAAATAAAGTTGAATGAAGGGAGAAAAACTTCAGCTTGGAAATAATCCCGTTGTTTTTAAAAATACACGTTATAATATGCTGCAAATGCTCATTCCAAGTCAAAGTTTCATCTATATATAATATGCTCTCAAAATTTTGAATTTGTTTTCTTTTGTAATGGTATATCATCAATCTTAATATGTATCGGCGTATCTGTATTATGAGAATGAAGTTTAAAATACATGAAATGAGTCTTTTTTTATATTCAAAGAAAGTTTATTAAACCTAAACCAATTTGATACTTTACTAATTTAAATATTTAAAGTATCATTTACAATCTTGATATCTTTATGAGAATATAATATATTAGTATCATCAGCAAATAAAACAAAGGAAATAAGGGACGATGTGTAAATGATATTATTGACACAAAGAAGGAGTAATAGCGGGCCCAAGATTGAGCCTTGAGGAACACCTCATTTGATGAGGATTGGAATCAAACCCATTAAAAGTAACATCGGTAGTGTAAACAATCGGTTCCACCGAATTTCGTTGCAATTTATATATATATATATATATATATATATATATATATATATATACTTTTTTTTCGGTGACGGTAAGGGATCCATGGGAGTTATAGTTACTTTTTTTGGTCACAACGCTGGACGCACAGCATAATGTGACTTTGGCATAAGTCACAATGGACTCCTAACTTGGTTTTATAGTAGTGAAAAAGTGGAGTTGATAGTGAAAAGGAGAAAGGGACAGAAAGAGAGAGGAAGAGAGATAGGAGGAGGAGGTGAACAGTAATGGAGAGAAGAAGAGGAAACACGATGTAAGAAAAAGGTATACATTGTATTAGCTAGAAAAGCACGGAAAGAGCCACCCATCTCTTGTGGTTAGAAACAACCAGCACTTCCACATCCATCCATATTGCTTCTGTGGGTGTATTTTTGGGCACCTCTCTTTTTTTTCGCGCGGAAGGGGGGGGGGGTAGGGGTCACCAGTCTTGTTGGTGTTTTCTCGTTCTTTTCTCTTTGTTGTGTGTGTGTTTGTGTGTGTGTGCGCGCATATGCTTGTCCAGGTGCACTTTCGTGCCTGCAGTGTGTGTATGTTTTGTTTTGTTTGTTTGTTTGGGCTGGATAGCCCATATTCAGCTACGTTAAGCTGGTCTTCCATGGGGTCCAGTTGGACGTGAGGTGGGACCACTTCACCGGGTTAGACACCCTGCTCTTTGCGATGAATGAATGAAGCGGGATCTTTTACGTGCATGAGTTATTACTCTCTCATACACGGGACCTCCATTTTATGTCCTATCCGAGGTGTGTGTGTGAGTGATTGTGTTTTACTTTCTTTACCTTGGGACCTACCCCCTCCCCCACACGCATTTGCTTTTCTCAAGGTTCCTCTGCACATAAACTTAATTATCCCACTTGAATTGGGCGTTAATTCATTTAATCTGACTTAATCCATTTTTCGATTATGAAAAATTATTCAAAGTCTGTATACACGGAATTTTCAAATATGATGTGTTACTATTCATTAATCTCTGAATGTATGTTACATAGGTAATCTGCGTGGAAACTTTATAAAATGAAATGAAATGAAGCTCATCGGTATATTGGGATGCTATTGTAGAAGACACAGGCCTTCAAATTAATAACTGCATAGTGCCAACTGTACACATTAGAGAACAGGTACTTGAAGAGTTCAGTGTTTGATGAACTCTTTCATTGACCACTATGTGCTTGAGGGTTCCATGACATTTGCTCTGGCTACAATTGCTGCCATGAAATATCTGCACGCTAAGTTAAACATAAAACCTACCCACAAACATAACCTAAATCTTAATCCTAATCCTAATCCTCATATCAAAATAAACCTAAAACCCTATCACAACCCTAACCCTAACCCTAAGTCCTCGGAGAAAATAAGAACGGAGAAATTATCGCAGGAGCAAATGTTGTGTTACTTGAGAGGGTATAACATTTATACTTGAAAGTATGTTACGACAAGCCCTTTATTTCCAGGGATATTCTAACCAAATCCCTCGGTTTTGTCAAAATGGGGAGGGGGACAACCTTCTGATCACAGAAATTCAAGATCTTGCAAATTGATTGGATTTTCTTCAATTTTCTAAATCCTATTTTAATTTCTTCCCCACCACAGGAACCCTAAGAACACAATCTTTGATGTCAAGCGACTGATTGGTCGGCGATTCACAGACGAAAGTGTGCAAGCTGATATCAAACACTGGCCATTCAAGGTGATGAACCAAGGAGGCAAACCTATGATGCAAGCTGAGTATATGGGAGAAAATAAGATCCTCGCTCCAGAGGAAGTCAGTGCTATGGTTCTCAGCAAGATGAAGGAGACGGCCGAAGCATATCTGGGTCAGAAAGTCACTGATGCTGTCGTTACCGTTCCCGCCTACTTCAATAACGCCCAGCGACAGGCCACTAAAGATGCGGGTATCATTGCGGGCCTGAAAATCCTTCGTATTGTCAATGAGCCAACGGCAGCTGCCCTAGCATACGGACTAGATAGGAATGTGCCAGGTGAGCAGCGTGTCCTGATCTTTGACCTCGGTGGAGGCACATTTGATGTGTCCATCTTGGCTATCGATGAGGGTATCTTCGAAGTCATGTCAACTGCTGGAGACACCCATCTTGGTGGTGAGGACTTTGACAACAGGCTGGCCAACTACCTTGCAGAGGAATTTGAGCGCAAACACAAGAAGGACCTCAGAAACAACCCACGAGCACTTCAGCGTCTCCGTATAGCAGCTGAGAGAGCTAAACGGACTCTGTCTAGCAGCTCCCAAGCTAGCATTGATGTCGAATCACTCTTTGAGGGAGTTGATTTCTGCACGAAAGTCACCAGAACTCGCTTCGAAGAACTGTGCTCCGATCTCTTCAAGAAGTGCCTTGGCCCAGTCAGGAGGGCCATCGTTGATGCAAAGATTGACAAGAACGACATCGGCATTGTGGTACTAGTGGGAGGATCAACCCGCATTCCCAAGATTCAGAAACTTCTGCGGGATTACCTAAACGACAAGAACCTCAACAAGTCCATCAATCCAGATGAAGCGGTGGCCTACGGTGCAGCAGTCCAGGCAGCCATCTTGTCGGGTGATATGGGCAAAGAACTCAAGAATGTAATCCTCGTCGACGTTGCTCCACTCTCTCTTGGGATTGAGACCGTTGGCGGAGCAATGACGACCCTAATCAAGAGAAATACGGTAATTCCAACCAAGGTAGCTGAGATCTTCAGTACAGCCTGTGACAACCAACCAATGGTGGAAATCAAAGTGTTTGAGGGAGAGAGGGCGCTCACCAAAGACAACAACCTGCTTGGAGATTTCATGCTGAGAGGGATTCCTCCTGCTCCCAGACAGGTGCCACAGATCAAAGTGACCTTTGACATCGACGCCAACTGCATCATGAATGTAACAGCCAAGGAACAGTTCACCGGACGCAGCAACAATATCACAATCTCCAGTGACAGTGGTCGTCTCTCCACAGAAGAAATTGATCGCATGGTCAACGATGCTGAGAAGTTCAAAGCTGAGGATGACCTCCAGAGGAAAAGAATTGCAGCCAGGAACCAACTGGAGAACTACGCCTTCAGCGCCAAAACCGTTGTCAACGAACCATCAGCTGAGAGGAAGCTAACTGCTGATGAAAAAGAGGCAATCATCAGGGCTGCAGATGATGTCATTCAGTGGCTGGATTTCAACTCCATGGCAACCATAGAAGAGTTCACACACCAACTGGAAGAATTTCAGAAGACGTGCTTACCAATCATGTTTGAGGTGCATGCCTGGAGTGGACAACTGTAGCTACCATCCAGCCAGCCTCACTGTGGTAGCACTAGACTCCCTGTGGTAGAGATGGAGTAGATTAGCCAAATTCATGAAAGAGAAGTCGATAGCTGTATATGCCGGACCGGTGTTGTTCAGGTGATACAGTTACGCGAGAGCCAATAATAGCTTTGCTAGCATCAGTGTGAATGTGTTTCACGCTTTCATAATTACAAAGGGTACTGATAAACGTGGATGAACGAGTGCATTGCATTGTTGGTCAAGAGCAAACCAATGGTCACCCTATTGACGTTGTATGATCTATAGTAACATATGTTGCAAGGGTGTGAACTAACATTAAGCAAGAATTTTCATCAATATATTTGGCTAAGCTCTACAAATCACATGAAAGAGAATATCAAACGATGAGTTGACATTAGAATAGGTACGTTATGGTAAAGAAAATAATGAAAAACTTGTATGACATGACATTTGACACTTGTTAAAGTAGAACCGTCGTTTTGTACTTTGTACTTCATGAACGTGTAGTTGGATTTGTGGCTAATGGCTTCCAGCTTAAATTTCCAAGGGATTATACAATGAAAACTTTCAGCTTTCTATACCAATACATACTCTCTGTATTCATACTGCATATGTATCACGAAAAGCACACAAACGAACCATAAATGATTTATGATTATTTTAGTTGGCTGGAAACCTGCGTTTCGTTTCTCTATTTCAAAAATATTGTACTCTGGCATTGTGTGGAAAGTGACATCTACGTAGTCGTGTGTGGAGAATGCGATATATTGATTTTAATGATAAAATTGCAAAGAAAGCTTCGCCGTGCAGCTGAAATTATTGATCCAGGGCTACAGAGTCCCAATTTTAATTATAGTCGATATAGATTCGGATTAGTCAACCTGTTCTATACTGAATTTAGTCATTCCATTTCCTTTTCTTGTATCATAAATTAGCATAAGTGTTTCTTTAAGCAGTAGAGATTGTATACTGCTCCTTCGATTTAAGCACATTTCAGTTGTTGTTGCTGCGAAAAATAGTTGGTTTTGTATGACCAGTCCGTAGGCTATATAGTTACCAGTTTGTCTTGTGTAAACGAATCTCCACGGATTTGCACAGACGGTATTGCATTATGTCGCCCATTGATGTTTCTTTCCCTTGAATATGAATGGGATGGAATGTCACATTTTTCACTTTTTTTTTTCTGTTCGGCCTTCTTTTGGCCCCTTATTTACCTGAATTTCTCTCGAGTCAAGAAAAATTGTAGTCCGTTTGCAGATTCGTTCATATTTTCACGATCTTATTTCTTGTTTGGTCAGCGATTCTTTTCCGTTAATAATCACTATAAGCTGCAAACTTAGCGTATTCCTCTTGTCATTATTACTTTTATTATTATTTCCATTCTCATCATTTCAATGGTTTACAAGTCTTCTCTGATTGTTTTTCTTGAATTTGTGTGGCTTGTACATATTCTGAGAACGTGAAATACGACTCGAAATACACTAAACATACAAAGTAGTATAATTGAGGGTTTTCTTTCATACACATAAGAAAGGTATACTGTGTAAAAGTTTGTGTTCTATATTATGCGCTTTGTATTGCCGTTGAAGCGGCCTATACACCAGAATGCAATAGAAACATCTATTTCTTTACTTTACCTTACGTATTGTTTTTTTTTTTATCCTAGTCTAAGATCCACTTTCTAAACCTCTCATCCTATCTTTGGTAATCGGCAAACTTGCAAAGACAATTACAGGAACAGACGTGATAAGCAATAAAACCCACATGTTTGCAGTGTACAACTGTAACTCTTTTTCAAAACGCAACAGGCGGACAGGCATTCTAAGTTGTGCACTTTCCTGGGACATAAGTAACGACTGATTGGTATTGTTTTAATCAATTCATTTCCATGAATACATATTAAAGGGTGTGTACAGTTCTGGTTGAGGTGAGGATTTAGCTTTTAACGTTTTGCGAGATATTCAGAAACCACTCTATGAGATGTGAAAGAGCATGCAGTTCTAAGGGGTATCAAAAGTTTATTCGATGAAAATCGGTTTTGAAATGGCTGAGATATCCAAAAACAAGGTGAAACAAAGAGGTCTTAATAAAGTTGTGGCATGTCGCCTTTTATTGTTAGCACTTTTTTGGATATCTCAGCCATTTGAAAACAATTTTCATCAAATAAACGTTGAATCCTTCTTAAAATTACATGCTCTCTCATATTTCATAAGAGGCTTTCCCTTATCTCACTTAGGAATGTTCAAAACATGAATCCCCACCTCCAACAGTACTGTACAGTCCCTTTAAGAGTAGGGCGAGAGAGGATTCATTGTACTTGCTGGCTATATCAAGCACTGATTCATTGTCATACTGTGTTTTTTACTTTCAATTTGCTTTTATTTTCTTCCTCTCGTGAACCAGTGTTGGGAAAATAATAAAGAAGAAGAAACTGACTACTCTAAGGGGCATAGTTTTCTCATCCATTGAGTCTTGCACAGATATTAAAGATTTGAGTGATAAACAAGAGGTTCGAAGTCATTGTTCGTCCTCCTACCCCTTTTCGGGCGGGGGGGGGGGGGAGGCACTCAATGCGATGACCAATTATGAATTCAATGCATATCATTATTTATTATAATGTGCAATGTGCATTGTGTGAATGGCCTTTTCGAAATCACTGCAGGAGATGTGTGGGGTAGAAAAGGGCGGGGCCACTGATGTCTTTGCAGCTCCTACCCTCCCGTCTTTCGGGCATAATGATATACCGGAGAGTAATACGACAGTCAAGTGTAATTAGTTTCACGATAATGTCACAAAATGATAGGTTTTAGTGGATTCAGAAGCAGTCAAGGAGATAAATTCAAACGCTTTGTTTTGTGAGTGCGTATAATTATATAAGGAGAAACTCAGTTTGTGAGGGAGCGTAGCCAGCGAGCTATGTCAAAGGCCTTTGTTTTTGTAAAAAGCGACCTTTTCAGTCCTTTATTCAGCCATAGTGAGGATTGTTTAAAAGACATTGATGAGGCAGCGTAGAGTCTCTGAGAGAGAGAGAGAGAGAGAGAGAGAGAGAAAGAGAGTGATAGAAGAACCTGTTATACCCCTATTTATCACAATAATGTATTTTCTATAATGGAAAAAGTAAACAACACTTCGAGGAAGGGTCACACACACGCACGCACACACGCACACACAAAAAAAATAATCGTGCAATTCCATTCACTATATTGCCATATATCAAACCCTTAAAGGGAACAATTAACGAAGAACTGGGTCTCTTTTTTTCTTTTCTTTTTTTAGGGGGAGGGTACCCCCTCTCTCCCACTCTTTTACACGACCAGGGGGTCATTTCATGAAGTAAATGAATTATTTTGTCCGACAAAGTTGTCGGACAAATATGCTCTCAGCTAATCTGATGCAAGGATTTCAGTAGCTTGTAACAGTTTGTCAGAAAAAAATATCCCACCAAAATTCTTCATGAAATGCCCCCCCCCCCCCTCCGGTTGATAACAATAAATCTGCGTATATTAGAAACAATTCCTATAAATCACAGGACTACTGTAGTTCATGTATTCCCTGTTTGCAACAACTATAACCTCAGTATTCCGTAAACAAACAAACAAACAAACAAACAAAGAAACACGACCCGCTACGGGCCCATCATTTCGCTTACCATTTTTTCTAAAATTATATTGGGGTAAAGGCCAAAGGGAAGTTTTATGAAAAGAAGTTGGTTCGAGTCTTATAACCGAACCTACTATCTTTTATAAGTGAAGCGGTTGTTTTTATACTTTCATAGAAAACACCAAACATACTCTATAGCATATACTATTGTCCTATCTTTTTTTTTCTAATTTTGATATCTAAATCTGAATTTCAAACTCAATGCTCTACCCCGAGATTTATACCAGTAAAACGCCTTGTCCATCTAATTCTAAAAATGTAGTAAAACAGATATACAGAAACATCGATGTGTCCCTTCATTTTTTTTTTTATTTCGTTACGATGGTTTATCCCTGTCACGGATGACTTGGTCTGTGGTGAGCTTTCGATGTGCGCGACCCTATAATCGCATATTTCTGGACTTTGCCTTTTTTTTTTCAAGTTCCATATTCCACATTCCATATTCAGGTTTCATATTCCATTTGATTTCGGAGTAAAATATGTATAACACAGCATTCAATTTTAGACATAATTTCACAAATGTATAAGGACAGTAATATAATGATGTGTAAATATGAGGAACCTACTAAAAAGCAATGCTTGTAGGGTGTAGGTTCCAAAGAAACAATATAAGCGTTTAGTACAACATGTTGAATTACGAAAAATGACGAAGCACAAGCGAAAATCGGTATGTCGAGATTATAATAAACTCTATACGGAATGTACAAAATAGTTTATGATGTTCAAGGTAAAACTCAGGGATTCAATGCTCCATAAAATTGCACTATGGTATTGGTCAAAGAAATGTGGTCAAATGAAGTCACTCGAGCGAGGCATCATTGCGAATAAGAACAGATATATCAAATGGTCACGGCAAGGAACTATACATAGGATTTAAAAAAAAAATGGCTTTTAGATTTTGCTTATAGGAACTTAGAGAACTTGATTGCAGCCGAACAGAATCTAAATCATTCCAGAAAGAAGGACCGGTAGAAGTAATTGTCTTAAGGGCTAAAACTGTACGAACGGGGGAACTGTACGAAAGGGCTAAAACTCTACGCCTTTGCACTGACATACTTGTTATTCCTGCCCCCTATAAATGACGATTATTCGATGGCAAGTTTGTCTAATAATCGGTTACCTTCATTTCCTCATCTTTTGTCTACTGAGTTCTCCAGGGACAAATATTGCGCAAGATTCCATTGGCGAGTTGCCATAGATTGAAACATTGTTGTTTGTGCGAATTTTGCTGAGTGTTAGAAGCTGCTAATCAAGGTAACGGCTAACAGCAGAATAGAATATTAACTTTACAGCCCGAATATCATCAAAATAGGAAATAAAAGTAGAGCGAATCTTGTGGAGCAGCAAGCAAGCAGGAAAACAATAAACGGTGAATTCCTTTTAGGCATAATACCATAAGGGTGACTATTTTCGGAATTCTTCGAACTGTTGCAAACTTTGACGATAAGCAAGAAAATGGCATCACACAAGGCACCGGCTATTGGAATCGACTTGGGAACGACCTACTCGTGTGTCGGTGTCTTCCAGAACGGCAAAGTCGAGATCATCGCCAACGAGCATGAAAGCCGCACCACTCCGAGTTGCGTCGCCTTCACTGACGGGCAGCGGCTCATCGGAGAGGCCGCTAAGAACCAAGTAGCCACGTAAGAAAACGTTCAACGCCAAGAAAGTTTGAGTGTGTTTGTGTGTGTCTAAATTTGAACCTCAACCAAGGAGGTTATGTTTTTACAGGCGTTCGTTTGTTTCCCTGTTTGTTTGCGAAATAACTCAAAAAAAGTTGTAAAGGGATGTGGATGAAATTTTCAGGAAAAGTTGAGAATGACACAAGGAAGAGATGATACAATCTTTGCAGTAATTCTCATTATCGTCTGGATCCAGTATTTTTTTCTGAATTAATTTAATGAAGGATTCTTTGTCTTGGAAAAATAGGGCCACGTGTATATAACTTCTCAATAAATAGCCAGATAACCAAGCCTCTTCATCATTCGTAGAAATTTGTACACAATATTATCATGATAACCGTTGTTTATCTTTTTTTTTTTTTGTATTTGCGCAGTGAGAAACTTCATTGATTTCCACCACGCTACGCTAGACAAAGCAGACAGTGGGAAATTCCAAAGCGGGAAACATGCCGTGGGGAAAACCCAGTCATTTGCATATCGCTGTTATAGACATAACAGACACTATAGGAATCGAATGATATGAATGAATAAGGACTATGATGATTATGGGGTGGAAGTCAGCTGTTTGGCGGCGGGCTGCGCTCTCAGAGTGTTTTTTTTTTTTCCCAATCTATAATACTAGTCTATACTTTATACCCTATATATTTTACATGTTTACACGAGGTATCTTTGTCACGATCAGTGTTGTTGTTATTCAACAACGCCCTTCCTAAAATATTTGTAGATTCTTTCCATTATATTTTGCTTTGCTGATGACTCTGTTTTTGCTTTACACACTATAACTCCATTACTCTCATCAACAAAATAAATTAAGAACTTAAATTTGCCTTGTTCATAAACGTCAATAGATTATCACTCACTATTGATAAAACTCATTGTAGGTCTATGTTTTTAGTATAACAGACTAGAACAGTTCTTATTGAATGATAGCGCATTAAATCAAGTTGAGCGTAAAAATTTATTGTTGATGGTGTATCTTGGAAATCCCATTGGTGTATTATTATCCCAAATAAACAAAAAAAAAAAATGTTTTTCCTTGTCAAACTCTTCTCAATGTTAGTTTATTCTACCTTAACAGCTCCTACCGTAAAAATGAAATTTCTTGTGTGGGAAAATGTTTCCCTCAATGCACGTTTTCTTACCCATAAGACACCTGTAAGAAGAACCACAGTTTATAGGCTACCTGCCTCATTATACCAGGGAGGTCTCACCTCTCTGCTCATACCAACAACTTATTCTTTTATATACAATGAAAAAAATAGTTTTGTTTAGCTACAATGTCGGCACAATCATGTATTAGTTTTTCTGCTATGGTTACGGAATGATTTTACTATAAAGATTAGATCTGGGGATTCATTCGTAACTACGTGTATCCTGCGTGCCAACATGACCTATTCGACCTTCCCTTCTGCTTGAATTAATCCATACGTGAATTAAAGGACAAGTCCACCTTCATAGACATGTGGATTGAGTGAGTGCAGCGATATTAGTAGAACACATCATTAAGAGTTTGAGGAAAATCGGACAATCTGTTCAAAAGTTATGAATTTTAAAGTTTCTGCGCAGTCACAGCTGGATGAGAAGACTACTACAGTTTGTGATGTCACATATTGTGTACAGGGATATAAAGAAAATATAAAGAAAATTCAACATATTTTCATTTTTCTCGCTTAATAAAAGGTCACTTGACTTCCCTCCTTCAGAAGGCAAGGGGAATAATATTACCCTTAAAGGTAGGGAATCCCATTTGCACGCCTTATATGAAGAGTTGTATAAATACAGTGGTATGTTGAAGAGAATATCATTTTAGAAACTCCCATAAAGTATTGAAAATGGAAGGTAACATTTAGTACATTTTTTGACGGTTAGATTTTGAATTGAATTGTTTTCGGGGCTCACCGTAAATTCTAGCACATTACTAGGCTACATTTGCAGACCCATGTACTGCATGTGTGTCCATCATGTATATTTTGTGAAGAAAGTTCACCAACACTTACAAACATTTCTATATACATTCTTACCACACACTCTATATGTTATTACATCAGCTCTTGTACTTTTAGATTTGTGTTTATAGATCACAAATACAGAAGAATGCAACAAAAAGGCTTAAGTGTGGCTGACACACAGAACTACTGAGTAGTTGAGTTTTGTGCATTTTTCAAATTTTAGATAACTGTTGACTTCCAAATTTCTAAGCAGTGGCCTAAGCAAGTCCCCTGAGGTTCATATTTAATGTTTTGCTGCATTTTGGGAGGTCTGTAAAAGGTATCCCCAACCTTTAACATACTTCAGTGACTCGTCGAGCAAATTTACACTTTTTTTTTTTCGAAAAGCAAACTTCTGTAAAATTCTCTTTATACTTCATTTATCTTTGTACGCATGTGACATCATATACAGTGACTGTACAGATACTTTAAAAATTCATAATTCTTGAACGGATTGTCAGATTTTCCCCAAACAGTCACTGATGTATTCACTCAATTCACATGTATATGAAGGTGAACTTGTCCTTTAAGGCTTTATTCCCTGTACAGACCTAGTAGCGCGGGGGATCGGGGATACTAGTACAATGTATATGGAGTGAGGAGGGTGGCCTCAGAAGTGGGTACATCTGGGAATCCCCGTTATGAACGATATTCAGCTTTATCACTGATCTCTACGTACGTACTAGTCTGGCTTCCAGACCCTTTATCAACTGTACTCATTTTACAAAATGCACCCTCCATAGGCAAAGAGACCATTCAGGTAAACCTGCTACTTCTGTTGTCGTATAGTGGGTTAGTAATATTCCGGGAAGAAAATTAGCACTCGCAGGAAGTCTGGTCAGACTATAAAGTCATATCAAGCCAGAATATAAGTACGTACAAACACATAGACGAAGCCTCTCGACCGCAGTATCCGTTACCGATGAGAGTACGCTTCACGCATATTCGCTGAGGGCGATGTTCATAGTTTTGCAGGGGGGGGGGGGGGGGATAGCAGCGTATAGTTGAAGATCGACTCAATCCTATCGGGTCACTCATCCCTACCTTCATTTCAAAAGTTGTGAATTTTTGAAGTTTCAATGCTGCCATCAATGGATGAGAAAACTATTACAGCTTGTGACGTCACATGCGCAGAACTATGTAAAGAACGTATAAAGAAAATTCAACCATATGTTTTTTTTTTTCAGAAGACAGAGGCAATAACATTTTCTTTGATATACGCCAGTGACAAGTAAATGGAATGCATATTTTTTTTTCTTCAAAATATGAAATTTTTTGATTTTTCTTTATATTTTCCCTCCCTCGTTCTACTTATGTGACATAATAAACGCGTGTAGTCTTGTCATCCAGCAGAGACTGTGCACAACCTTAAAATATTCATAACTTTTGAACAGACTGTCTGATTTTCCTCAAACCTTAACTGAAGTGTTTCATCGTCGCATTCACTCAATCTACATGAATAATTATGAGGGTGAACATGTCCTTTTTAAGGACAAGAAGAAAAAGTTTATTATTATTATTATTTTTTTTTACTTAATGTTAGGTCTTTTCAAATCAAACTTGATAGGCTTTTCATGGCAACTAAATGAAAATGATTGACATGATCACTTTAAACTGTAATGATTATCGGTTTGGTATAAAAAAAAAAATTCTAACACATGCAAAACGGATGATGCTAAGATAGGTGCCTATCACCTCATCTTTCCTTATTTGGTGTAAATGGCTTAAAAACGAATTTTGATCATTATCCGCACGTTATTGCAGGGTTTCAAATAGTAAAATTTACTTCAAACATCAAAGAGGAGGTGCTGGTTGATGAATATTATCGATCCAAAGTTCTTTTTTTTTTTCGCTGACGTAAGTTGTAAGGTATTATCACGTCATTGTGTTTGCTTTTGTTGTTATCAATCGATATCGCTGCCTCGTGAAAACATGAACTGTGTGATTCGCCAGTATTCCTAATGTATGTGCAATTTAAGATGACCTTTGCATTCAGTTTGTGTTTTATTTTATATTCTATAATCACATCTATATCTTACCGTCAAATTCAACATAATTTACCACCAAGTCAATGAAAATACCACTGGATTAACAATGCAGCATCATGTGAACACTTCAAATTCCCACTGAGCTTTCTCTCTCTCTCTCTCTAAAAAAAAAAAAAAAAAAGCGGGGGGGGGGGGGGGAAATGACCACTCAGTATCTTAAAGTCTTGCCATGATCTGAACTATATACCACCTATCAGCCTATGCTGGTGTATATCGCAACACAATTGTTTAGAAAATGTGTATTGATGAAGAGTATTTTCTTCATTACTAATTTTCTGTACCTTCATATTTCTTATAACGATACCAGTATGTTTTTCATTGATATAATGTCCAGGTTGTGGTCCCCCACAGTTTTTATTCCTTGCCAATGGTGATATTGTAGACCTACAACATTACGTTATTGTGCACAATGCCTCACACTGATTTCTTTGGGATTTCTAGGTTGGCCCATTGGTGAAAATGACCCAGTCATTTCCTACAAAGTGCATTCCGATGAAATTGGACAGGAATGGTAGTAATGGATATGGAATGGAGAGTTAACAAAACCATACATGAGGTCTGCATATCCTGCTGGAAAGAGCACAATGTCCCACAGTGTGTTCACAATGTGTTCACGTAGTCGGCTACGCGAAAACGCTGAATCTAACAGTGTGAAGATGATTTCAGACTGTGACGTCCTTTTTCACAGAGTGCTCACATACACTTGTAGTAGGTCTAATGTTCTGTTAACACTGTTATTGGTCATTCACAAATATGTTCACAATGTTAAATCGCTCGAATTTAATGCGAAGAGATTCTAAAGTGAAGAGATTTCACACTGTGT
Source organism: Diadema setosum (assembly GCF_964275005.1). Classification (NCBI taxonomy): domain Eukaryota; kingdom Metazoa; phylum Echinodermata; class Echinoidea; order Diadematoida; family Diadematidae; genus Diadema; species Diadema setosum. The sequence goes on from NC_092690.1 coordinate 9,795,080, forward strand.
TCACACTGTGTTCACACTGTATTTCCACATTGTGTTTCATACTATGGGACACTATGCTCTCTCCAGCATGGGTCTCATAGTGTGAAATATTTGAAACACAGTGTGAACACATGAACACATTGTGAAATCTCCTTATAATGTTAGATTCGAGCGCTTTAACATTGTGAACATATTGTGAATCATCAATCACAGTGTGTAACAGAACATTAGGCCTGCCTTGTGAACAATCGCACCACAGTGTGTAAACATCTTCACACTGTTAGATTCGAGCGTTTTCACATAGTCGACTATGTGAACACAGTGTGAACTCACTGTAGACACTGAGTTCTTTCCCCCAGGGAGGGTAGAAACTGAACTTTATTCATCGAGTTCAGTCTTTACGATTAATTTGAATTGTGTGTAGTGTATATTGAATAATACACTGTAATTGTTTGAGACGCCTCTTAAAGGCATTATTTAGCATTTGCAGATGAAACAAAAACCCAGCTCTTGTGCTTCAAAATGGTTCTAAAATGTGAGTTAGGAATATAAACAAGTAATGTAAAAATCTTAATCAAGATAATCAATGTTACGCATTGTTAAATATCCAAAATGTGAACATTAGTTATAATAAGATTGTTTCCTGACTGAACCGTCTACAATTATGGTTTAGTTAGAAAAATAGTGATATCTCCTTGTATTGAAGGTTTTATTGCGAAATTTTTATATGGTAGGATGTTTTGTGATACAACTGACCTACACATGTGCTTGAAATGTGATACCGTGAACATTTTTAAAATCACTGCTCCCAATAGTAAACTGTACCTTTACGAAGCGGTTGATCCTCCACGATTCAAGACAAAAAGTGTACTGAGGTGAAAATTATGTTTGAAGTGATCATTCAATCAGTAAATGCCATGTCCATTTTTTTTTCTTTATGCAGAAACCCGATGAACACAATCTTTGATGTCAAGCGACTGATTGGTCGGCGATTCACAGACCAAAATGTGCAAGCCGACATGAAGCACTGGCCATTCAAGGTGATCAACCAAGGAGGCAAACCTGCTCTAGAGGTTGAGTACATGGGGGAGAATAAGATCCTCGCCCCAGAGGAAGTCAGCTCCATGGTTTTCAGCAACTTGAAGGAGACGGCCGAGGCATATCTGGGTCAAAATGTCACTGATGCTGTAATCACCGTTCCTGCCTACTTCAATGACGCTCAGCGACAGGCCACCAAAGATGCAGGCGTATTTGCAGGGCTGAATGTTTTGCGCATCATCAACGAACCGACAGCAGCTGCCCTCGCATATGGACTAGATAAGAAGTTGCAAGGTGTGCAGCATGTCCTGATCTTTGACCTCGGCGGAGGCACATTTGATGTATCCACCTTGCTTGTCGATGATGGACTCTTCGAAGTCAAATCAACTGCAGGAGACACTCACCTTGGTGGTGAGGACTTTGACAACAGACTGGTCAACCATCTTGCAAGGGAATTCAAGCGCAAACACGAGAAGGACATCAGAAACAACCCCCGAGCACTTCAGCGTCTCCACGCTGCAGCTGAGCGAGCTAAACGGACTCTATCTAGCAGTGCAAAAGCAAGTATTGAATTAGATTCACTCTTCGAAGGAGTCGATTTCTGCACAAACATCACCAGATATCGCTTTGAAGAACTGTGCTCTGATCTCTTCAAGAAATGCCTTGATCCGGTGGAGAGGGCTATCGTCGATGCAAAGATCGATAAGACAGGCATTAACACCGTTGTAATGGTTGAAGGTTCAACCCGTATTCCCAAGATCCAGAAGCTTCTGCAGGAGTACCTGAATGGCAAGGACCTCAACAAGTCCATCAATCCTGATGAAGCTGTGGCCTATGGTGCAGCAGTCCAGGCAGCCATCTTGTCTGGTGATGTGAGTGAAGAAATCAGGGAGGTTTTACTGGTTGACGTTGCTCCACTCTCTCTTGGAATCGAGATAATTGGTTGCGCAATGACAACTCTGGTCAAGAGAAACACGAGGATTCCCGTAAAGGTCGCTGAGATCTTCAGCACATGTACCGACAACCAACCAGGTGTGGACATTCAAGTGTACGAAGGAGAGAGGGCGCTCACCAAAGACAACAACCAACTCGGACACTTTAGATTGAGTGGCATTCTCCCAGCTCCCAGAGGTGTGCCTAAGATCAAAGTGACCTTTAATATCGACGCCAACGGCATCATGAATGTAACAGCCAAAGACCAGAGCACAGGTAGCAGCAACAACATCACGATAACCAACGACAGCGGCCGTCTATCCAAGGAAGACATTGATCGCATGGTCAACGATGCTGAGAAGTTCAAAGCTGAGGATGACCGGCAGCGGAAGAGAATTGCAGCCAGAAACCAACTCGACAGCTACGCCTTCGGCATCAAATCCGCTGTCAACGAACCATCAGCTCATGGTCAGCTTACCGCTGATGACATAGACACTGTCATCAACGCCGCTGATGTCGTCTTACAGTGGCTCGATTTCAACTCCTTGGCTACAGAGGAAGAGTACACATACAAACTGGAGGACCTTCAGAATACGTGCTTACCAATCATGATCAAGATGCATGCTGACTATGGACAACAAGATAACTGCCATTCCATGGGACTTCAGACGGGAGCCAGTGGCAAGACTAGTCCTTCTGTGGAGGAGATGGACTAAAATGGTAACAGTACTCAAAGATGAAAAGTTGAAATTATACATTGTTATTCATTGGTACAGGTAACGGATATTTTAGCAGCTTGAGTAACTTTCATTTGTATAATATAATTACAAGGGCTATGATATTGGAAATAGATACTGTGCATTTTGTGGTATATGCCGAGCGAATGCGTATTGTTACTTTAATCGGGGAAAAATATGAATGATCATCGATTGCATCACTGCGATTTTGTGTAGTTTCTATGTATGCCTATATTGAACTTTTATGAACTGAGATTATTCATAGATAAGTTTGGTTGAATACAAAAATTTCGATCTTACATCCTACTTACGTGAAAGACAAAATCGGGACTTCGGTGAAGATAGGATAATATATATATATATATATATATATATATATATATATATATATATATATATATATCATATACATATATATAATAGGGTGTATGTATAAATAATCTAGTTTGATATCTAATAATCTAATGTAATACTAAAGTGGTGACCATCTAAGTTGTGACTGTTGCTGGTCCCAAAGCTCCCTTACTTTATCCTATACACCACTATCTGTCCTTAGCCATTGAAATGATGTGTGAATTGATAAAGATTTGTTTTACGCAGGTGCTAAGTAAGCAGTGGATATATGCAATCCAGCAGTCGGATTGACTGTACAGTCCGACGGACTAAGCACTGAGTATAAAGTACCTTGCCTTATTGGGGCACAACCTTTGTTGCTTCAGGACTCGAACTTGTGCCAATGTCTCAAGTTTCCATGTTTGATATGCTATACACAGAATTACAGTCGAGAATGCAAGGGGAATTATTAGCCAGCATTCGTAAGTCTCATGGCAAGAAAGTTCGACGCCTTGGCGACTTGTAAATTACCTCAATTCAGTTTCCTCATCTGTTTGCTCATCATGTCACACACACACACACACACACACAAATATGTACACATGAGTTGTTAAACGTATGCTTGGTTTGTTTCTGTGCTCTTAAACTTATTTTCACATTATGTTGAACAAGTGAATCCATATATTAGTAGGTTGCAATGTATGACCTTTGACCTTTATTGTTAAAGTGAACGTAGTCTGATGATGTAAGTAGCGTTTTACATCGCCAGCTGTGTGGCTAATTGCTTCTGGCTTTGAATGAAGCTATGACTTATACCAAACCCTCGACTACATTCAAGCGGCACATCATGAAAAAAAAAAATATTACTTTTCAAAAAACCGCAAACCTCAAAACCCAAGACAAAAAACCCAAACAAACAAACAAACAAACGAACAAACAAGCAAACAATCCAAACTTTTCTTATTTTCGTTGCTCAAAGGAGTTAATACTTGAAAATAAAGAGGCGTGTATGCAGCTTTCTGCTTTCTGTTCGATGCTTTAGTGAGATTAAATTCAATATCGCCTAACAAAGGCAAGTCCTACTTATTCGACATTTCTGACGTTATTTTGTTCAAACACACTTATAATGAGGATTTCGGTTTTTTTTAGGTTCATACGCAAAACTTCATTATCATAAAGGCTGAAGGAAATAAACATATATTTCTCGTAGCATCATCCAAAGCATATCTGTACTTTTCGTTTCATTTCACAATATACGAATATATCTTTGTAGAATATCTCTGTATTACATAAAAATATATCACGGTTCGACATTACTCTTTTTATTTTTCTGGTGTCCAATTCCGGCCAATGGAATTTTGAAATCTGAAATTTTGGTGGCCCCCCCCGAAAATGTGACCCAAAATAAACGGAAACATAACTGCCCATTTAGAATCTTAAGTGTCCGATTGGGCCACAAATGATAAACTTTTTCAAATTTCGTGGCCCGACATGAATTTTTAATAGCCTCCAGGCATTATTAATATCGATCCCTGATATATATATATATATATATATAAACAAAACTGGTAGGCCTAGTGAATTTTTATCCAATAAACTATATGTTAAGACTCCTGAAGAAGGCATGAGACACCTAAAATTTGAGTCAAATGTATAATTCATCGGCCCAAAACTGCAATTACGGTACAAGCTTTTTTTCTTAATTTCTTTGTGGAGCCAAGTATGTGAAATCTCATTTTATGTTCATAAAATGTAGTGCTAGAGACTGGTTGCAATTACAATAAAATTAATACATATATATATATATATATATATATATATATATACATATTCACATATAGATATATATATACACATATAAATATATATATACATATATATATATATACACTTATGTATATATATATACAAATATATATCTATATATATATATATGAGCTAATCCGCGTGTATAATATAGTCGACAATAGTGACATGGTAGAATAGTATAGACTGCTGAAGTTGCACATTACTGTTTCCACAAGGTCTGATTTATTCATTATGTCTACATAGATGGCACCAAATTTTGATAACCACAAGCCACGCATACATGCCCATATTATGTCAATCGAACGGAAATAAAAACAACAACAACAAACAAATTGATGAACAACATTAATATTTCACAATAAACTTGAATAACTCAAGGGAACACGTGACAATGGAAAAGTGACGTGACTTCCTGAAACTGGTGAAAGGATGAGGAAGAATAGTAACTCCCTGCACCATGGTAACCACGGACGGACGTGAACAAATAGTAGGTAGAGACCGGACTGTGGTGACGCGAGTTGCTTCTGTACCATTCTGTATGATACCGTACCTGGGGACAAACAATTCAAAAACCAATTTGCAAAGTGTCTCCGCGCCCAGGGACCTGATCTAGCTGAGGCACGACTGACTCGGCCATTGGGTGGGTTTTCGCCTATGTATACTCGTGTCCAATAATTAACTATTTCCTGCACTTCATTCCGCGCAGTGAAGAACGCTGTGTCTTGAACCTGAACACCTAAAATGAAAGATAAGTCTATTTTCTCGGAATACTGTCACCGACTGTCTGCTTGAGCTATTGCCAATGTAGATATTATTGTAATACTCATGCCCCCCCCCCCCCTCCACAGAAAGAAATTAAAAGTTATGTATAATAATTATGGTATACTCGTTCGAAAACTTCACGAATGCCAAATTCGAGGGCAAACACTCTCGCGGTTCGACTACTTAACTAACAGACAGCAATGGTCCTGTGCCACATCAATGGGGACAGTTTCTATCTTTTCAACGGTAGTCTTAAGACCCCATTCTAAAAAGAACGCATCTTTTTGTTGTCCACGTTAAATTTATTGTCAACACATCTCTCTTGTCTATTGCACTCTTCCTACGTCACTTGTGCATGTTGGCACGAATGTCACTTTTGTTGGAAAACGTCCAGTGGACCCTGGGATAATGTATATTTCTAGACTTTCCCTCGCCAGTAACACTGTGTTATTTCTGCGTGCATTTCGCGCAAACGTTTCTCGCGGAGAGCTAGATTTCATCACTTCCGCACTGAAAAAGTTATCTCAGAGTCTTTATTGCGCAAGATCGCATTGGTGAGTAACCATGATATAAACTAAAAGACTGACACACGCGAGCTTAGTTTACTGTTTCACAGCTCCCTGTCCAGTCAATAGGTGAAACAAGCAAAGTCTTGTAACTTTACAAGACTCTTGTAACTTTACAATACAAATTAAAAGCTAGATTTTGCCGATATGATTAAAAGCCGAACTTTGTTTTACGAGTGGTAAACGAGCAAGTAAAGAGAAAAGCAATTTTCAGGCATAACTCCGGGGTGCTTATTTTCAGATCTATTAGAATCACCTGAAAAACATCAAGTCAGGAATATGGCACCGGACAAGGCACCCGCTATTGGAATTGACCTTGGAACGACCTACTCGGTTGTTGGTGTCTTCGAAAACGGCAAAGTCGAGATCATTGCCAACGACCAGGGAAACCGGACCACGCCGAGTTACGTCGCCTTCACCGATAAGGAGCGGTTGATTGGAGATGCAGCCAAGAACCAAATTGCCATGTAAGTAGATTTGCTGGTTTGTCTATCTAGCTGTGATTCAAAGAACCGTATTCCGCACAAAAATGATGTCACTTTGCATTCCCAAACAATAAATAATTTAACACATTAGCCAGTTTAGCTCAAAAGAATTCAACAAAAGGCAAAAAGAAAATGAGGTGGAATGCTGGTTAGCATTTCAGTATTGACATTTAACGTACCTAAAGGCCGAGACACACCTTTCCGGGCAAGCCTTGCGTGAGACTTTTGAAGAACAATTTTTACTACCCGGTCACCCCCGCCGATGACCCACACATGACAGTACCTTGCACGTATCTCACCGGTAGTTAACCGGAGTTGCTCACGCAAGTCATATCATTCACCCGCAGTCAAGTTTAGGCCCTGCTACACCTTTCCGGGCAAGCTAGGCGAGCTTGTTGCGTGTGGGGATTTTCCAGTACGCAGGACATTTTTTTTTTTTTTTTTTTCAGGCAGACAAGGATTTGGCAAGTTTCTCATCGTCTTACTTGCTGGACTCGTGCTACATACATTCTACTTCCGTGTGACCTGCGTGTCAGGCGCATGGGTGGCAAGTGAGGGCAAACAACTTAGTGAAGGAATCCCCCTGAAGGAATGGCAGAATTCCCACAGAATGTCATTATCTTGGCAGCATACTGGTACTGTGAAGTACCTTCGTAGGAGTTGCCTGCGAGGTGCTGCCGCTAAGGGCCTGCTACTGGCTTTCTGCGTGGACCTCTGCGGGCAATCCTCGTGACTCACCCGTAATAAAGTTTTGGTCATGCTCAAAACTGTCAGGTGCGGACAAACTGCTGGGAGTTCTGGGCAGCAAAAAAAAAAAAAAAAAAAAAGAAAAAAAGAAAAAAAAAAGGAAAAATATTCACTGCTAGTCACCCGCAAGGTTTCCACAGACACGGCGTGACAAGGCCTTGAGCATGCTCAAACCTCGTTCCTGGTGAGTTGCCGGGGTTTGCCTGCAGAGGTACACGCAGAACACCAGTAGGAGGCCCTTAGCGGCGGTATCTCGCGGGCAACTCCCACGCAAGTGCTTCGCAGCTGTAACGCAGGTACTTCGCAGTCCATGTATGTTACTCGTATAGCTGAAAATGTATCGGTTTCAAAGCTTTCACGCAGGTCACGCGGAATACACGCAACTAGGAGGTAAATAGCACGCCTCTAGCAGTAAGAGGCTAGTACGGATCTTGCCAACACGCACAGGACAAATGGGAAACCACGTCCGACAAGCTTTGCTTTTTAGTGGATCACTATTTTCCATAATCGAATTTATTTTCCGCTCGCCCACGAAGGATCTATACATTGTTCCTCCTAATTATTGTATGCTGTTCTGAAAGCGTATACTACATGAATCTTTTCTAAACGTTTGAACAATACAATTTCATGACATGTATACTTTGTACTATGTTTTTGATTTTCGTTGATTGGAAATAAACTATGATTGAATTTAAAAATGATGAAGATTGAGGGCAATGACATCAATTTTCAAGGAGTTAATGCTTTATTACATGATGTTGTTATATATATATATATATATATATATATCATATCATATCATATATGGGCCTATATGTACACACGTACATACATATTTGTGTTCATATAGTATCATGACATCCAAAACAATACATGTGTTTGGCTTTGTACTGTCTTCATTCTAGGGGGTGTCACAAACCTTAGAGGGAAAATTACCATAGAAATTTAGTGGATTCATTATGTGGATTCAATAAATGCAGACATATCAGAAAAGCACATAATTTCATGTTGATAGTGAAAGTACAATACGTAAGGAAAGCATTTTTATTTTATAAGCCCTATACACAAGTGTTCTTGAGTTTTAGGTTAACTTATCTGTTTGACTAGTTTTAATCATTTAGTTTTGCCTAAAAGATTGATAAATTTTGAACATGCTTTTTTATGCTTCCCTAATGTGTCTGCTAATATTTGTGCACTCTCTAAGCACCTAGGACCTATATCTGAAGGGGAAAATCCACTTCAAGCTACGACGCCTCTCTTCCATAAATGTGTTCTAATATAATTACCACTGAAAATCTGTTCAGTATTTGATTTATTGCTTGCAGAATCTCGAATTGTATTTTTCCATTTCTACTGATTTACAAGTTGTTCTTCATCAACATAAATTAATACCAAATATTCAGTGTTTTACTTGCAACCATGATGAAAATAACGGGAAAACATACTCGGGATGGACTTGAACCACAAACCTCTGACTGCTAGACAGGCGACTGTCTAGCAGTCGCCAGACGCTTGGACTAGCATGTAATTCACGACGTGTGCAGATTTAGGGAAAAGTTTCCCCTCTACTCCACAACCGTCATATTGAAGTATATTGCGCGACTCTGTGTGGTTAGTTATTTTTTCCCAATACAGTATTATTTTTTTCTTATATTTTAATTTCTCTTCACTGCAGGAACCCCAAGAACACCATCTTTGATGCAAAGCGACTAATAGGTCGACGATTCGCAGACCACAGCGTGCAAACCGACATGAGTCACTGGCCATTCACTGTCATTAGCCAAGAAGACAAACCTGCGATACAGGTTGAGTACATGGGGGAGAATAAGATCCTTGCCCCAGAGGAAGTCAGCTCCATGGTTCTCAGCAAGATGAAGGAGACGGCCGAGGCATATCTGGGTCAGAAAGTCACAGATGCTGTCATCACTGTTCCCGCCTACTTCAATGATGCTCAACGACAGGCCACCAAAGATGCCGGTGTCATTGCAGGGCTGAATGTTCTTCGCATCATCAATGAACCGACAGCAGCTGCCTTGGCGTACGGACTAGATAAGGATTTGCAAGGTCAGCAGCATGTCCTGATCTTTGACCTTGGCGGAGGCACATTTGATGTGTCCATCCTGCTAATCAATGACGGTGTCTTCGAAGTCAAATCAACTGCTGGAGACACCCATCTTGGTGGTGAGGACTTTGACAACAGGTTGGTGAACTATCTTGCAGAAGAATTCAAACGTAGAAACAGGAAGGACCTCAAAAACAACCCACGAGCCCTTCGAAGGCTCCACACAGCAGCTGAGCGTGCAAAGAGGACACTCTCAAGTAGTTCCTATGCTAGTATCGATGCAGAATCCCTGTTCGAAGGAATCGATTTCAACATGGAAATCACCAGAGCTCGCTTCGAAGACCTCTGCTCTGATCTCTTTAGAAAGTGCCTTGACCCAGTTGACAGCGCTCTTGCTGATGCAAATATCAACAAGAAAGACATCGACACTGTTGTGCTGGTTGGAGGATCAACCCGTATTCCCAAGATCCAGAAGCTTCTGCAGGAATTCCTGGATGGCAAGGACCTCAACAAGTCCATCCATCCAGATGAAGCTGTGGCTTACGGTGCAGCAATCCAGGCAGCAATCTTGTCTGGAGATCAGAGCAAGGAGATTCAGGACGTCTTGCTCGTCGACATTGCTCCACTCTCTCTCGGAATTAACATCGTTGGTGGCGAAATGTCAACCATAATCAAGAGAAATACGACAATTCCCACCGTCGCAACTGCGTCTTACACCACAGTTTCCGATAACCAAACACGCCTAGCTGTTAAAGTGTATGAGGGAGAGAGGGCGCTCACCAAAGACAACAACCTACTTGGAGAGTTCGTGCTACGTGGCATTCCACCAGCTCCAAGAGGTGTTGCAGATATCAAAGTGACCTTTGACATCGACGCCAACGGCATCATGAATGTGACAGCCAAGGACCAGAGCACAGGTCGCAGCAACAACATCACGATCACCAACGACAGCGGCCGTCTGTCCAAGGAAGAAATTGAACGCATGGTCAGCGATGCAGAGAAGTTCAAAACTGAGGATGAACTCCATCGGAAAAGAATCAGAGCCAGAAACCAACTGGAAAGCTACGCTTTTAGCGTCAAGTCCGCCGTCAACGAACCATCAGCTGAGAGGAAGCTAACGGCTGATGAGAAACAGTCGGTTATCAAGGCTGCAGATGATGTCATTCAGTGGCTAGATTTGAACCCTAAGGCAACCAAAGAAGAGTTCACAAACCAACTGGAGGAGCTTCAGAAAACTTGCTCACCAAGCATGATGAAGATGCATGGTGGCAGTGGACAATAAAGTGACTACCGTGACCATCCTGCTAAAGAAGAGACTGACTTTTGATTAGCCACAATCATTAAATAGGAATTAATGTTCAGTGTATAGTATACCCTTTTTATTCGGTGGTACATTTACTGTCATAGTGCTTTTGCATTTTTAAATTACAACGATGATTATGACTCTTGATTACTGCATAAAGATAACTCATTTTACTAAATGTCGAGGGCATAATAATTGCCACTTTGGTTAAATTTTATTTCATTTACAGATTTCATATGACAGCACACATTGGATACGGACTTTGTATAGTTTCTGTGCAAGAGTGTAAACTGAAACTGAGCACGACTCTTTGTCATTTATTTGGCTGAATACAATAATTGAGATTTAGCATCAAATATAGCATTAAGATGAAATCGCAAGATGACTAATGATATGAGTTACATTAAATATGTCTTGAATAATGAGTATACTAGTATGTATATAATTATATTGTATCAAGAGAGTTGTAAAGGTACGTACACACTTTACTTCGTTTATGTACTGTTTCTCATGGAAAAAGAAATTCTCAACAAAGATAACCTTAAAAACAGTTGGACGGAAAGTTTCTTTTATTTGCTAAATATATATATATATATGTATATATATATATATATATATATATATATATATATATATATATATATTGGCATTCAGATAAAAGTGAAGCACAAATTATCCAGGTTACTGTTACGCGTCTGATGCAATGATTCCATGATGAAGTTTGCATGGATATTGTGAGACAATCAACGTATTGCGTTTCCCAATGCCACTTTGGTTGTTATGCATTCTAGCACCATCATTAACATATTGTAGAATCAAACACCCGTGTGTGCAAACATGCAAACAACCTCGAAATAAACATGTATAAATGTTTAAAAACAGGATTAAGGTCATTAATTTCACAGAACAATCACGACATTAAAACAACTAGGTCATAACGAATGAAGTGACAGTGCCCTGATTTGCATGTATTTTGTATATCTAGCGTCACAGGGATCTTTGATTTAATCAGTGTATGCCTATTACATGAGTAATGTTGGCTTAGCATTTCATCGTCGTAGTTTCTGAGTTATGTCGTCCATAGTTCATTTTTATCCACAAACTGTAAGGATTTTTTTTTTTTTGTAGTCCCCACTCTACGCCTTGATGTGTCGAGTCTGAAACGTATTTGGTGTAATACTTATTCTGTGTCAGTAAACATGACGTTAGCTGAAAATCTAATTTTGCTGAAAGTTATGAATGTCTAAACTGTTGGTGCCTCTCTCTTAGATATTGCCCAGAAGGATACTCGTACAACTTATGATGCTGCAGAAAGTGGTACGACAGGAAGTAAGTTGAGGGAATGAACCAATTTTCTTTAAAAACTACAATTTCATGAAATACACGCTTATTTCTTTGCATTTTCCCACTACTGAGACATCACGATTTGTTGTAGCCCTCTCTCCGAGCAATGAAGGTCTATGGGATTCATCAAACTTTGAAGATTCATGGGTTTTGAACTAATTATTTTCGTCTTTTTTCTCCTACTATGTCGCATTTACTAGGTGTACATAATCTGTTTGGGGTACATTCTATAAGCAGAATCTTTGGGAGAAAATAACCTTTGCTTATGTGAGACAAAACTAAAATAAAACAAACGAGTAAAATACGTAGAATGCCACGTTTGGTTACCTAGGTTAAGGGTACTCCAGATATGTCCTGTCACGAATGTTAATGGTCTAAGCAAATGGGGTCATCCCACGAGTTATACAGCCCATGAGTTTGACACTATAGGCAAATAATTCCTATGAGTTCGACAATAGGTAAAAACAGCACACGAGTTCAACATTGCAACACGGGGCTTAATGTGTCGGTGTCGTGGGCCTTGTTTGCCTAGTGTCGCACTCATGGGCTGTATGACTCGTGCCATGCGTGTCGGTCTCGTGACGTGCACCCGTACATTAATCATGTAGCCTTTTTTTTTTTTTTTTTTAGCCGCTCTTTTGCAAGAGAAGCAAGCTGCTGCATAGCTCTTCAAGCTGTAAGGTTATGTTGAGATCTTTGGGTGGGATTATGCGTTTGTAAGCTGACACACTGGGGAAGACGTATGTATTCGCCGAAAATTTGGTCTGAACCACTGTTGGACTGAAATGCATTACTAACCTACTTCGTCATCTTTTCTGTGCTGGTACCAAAACACGTAGCTTTGAGAATATATATATATATATATATATATATATATATATATATATATATATATATATACATTTGATATGAAAGTCCATACCAGGAATAATTTTTTCACACCAATCTATCCATTCCATTTTAATACATGTTGTGTTGTATGTTTGATTTGGCTTAAAAGTGTACATGCTGTTAAAAGATACGCACACACACACCCACACCCACACCCACATACATACATACATGTTTGCATATAAATCCACTCTTTATAACAATTTCCACGTGTATACGAAATATAATCGTCACTCGCACAAGTGGTAACTCACACATGGAGTAATTTATGTCAGACATGAAAACTGTAGGTATAATTGTTCATACCTTTTGAATGTTACTATGGATACAATGAATAAGCATCAGTGAACATTCAGGTGGGAACACAACCGATTCTGAAACTTGTGTTAGATTGTGTCATTTTTTACCGTTTACATACCATTATTTTGTGTATAATGTAGGCCCTATCCACCTCGCAAAACACAAGTAGCTTTGAGAAAAATGCTGGCATTCCCTTTATTGCAAGTACATGTTTTGAAAACCACTATACTACAGCGCGTCCCCCCAAAAAGAAGAAACCGAGTTTCATTGCACCGTTTTGCTGTATCAAAATTATAAATTTGTTATATAAGATTTACATCAATGGAAAGATACGCTTCTCTTCTTTCATTTGATGCACAAATCAGTGTTCATAATTCAATCATGACTTAGTTAAAAAATGGAAAGTGGTGATACCAAATTTTCATTTTCAAGTCTGGAAAAGTCAATTATAGTCGCCATTTGCACATGCAAATGAAAATTTGGCAGCGCCACTGTCCATTGTTCTGCTCAGTCTTGCATAAAATATGATCATAAAGTTCTGCATCAAAATGAAAGAAGAGAAGCATATCTCTCCATTGATATAATATCTCATAAAGCATATTAATGATTTTCATAGAAAAAAGTTGTAATGAAACTCTGTTTCGTTTTTTTTTTTCTGGAACACGCTTTAAAGCCAATTGTTAAATACACATAATTTCAACTTTTCATTGATAATGTGCTTAGCATGAATTCATGACAAAGATCAAATTAGAATACAATATGTCACCAGGAAAAGATTCAGTCATTGGAATCAACCTTAGAATGAATTCCTCGTGTATCGGTGTCTTTCAAAACGGCAAAGTCGAGATCATTGTTGTTGTGTTTTAAAGAAAGAAGGAGAGGGAGAGAAAAAAATGGGGCCCTATAAAACAAATAATTTGCCCCCAAAGATCATTGCCAACGACCAGGGAAACCGGATTACCCCGAGTTACGTCGCCTTCACCAAAAAAACAGAACGGCTCATCGGATACGCAGTCAGGAGAAATGGATATTCTGCTTAAATGTATTCTAAAACAAGGCTATAGTTGCATAAATCTATAGAATCCAGGACAGACAGGGGTATTTCATTTTCTAATCAACATTAAAGGGGATGGCTAGTAACTGATCAGTGGGAATCAGTGGGAATGCTGGAGGATGATTGTTCCAATCCTTGTGGGATTCATTTAAGAGTACATTATATATCTATTGTTGTGTGAAAATTATTTGCTTCAGAATGGTCTCATATTTAAGTAATGTGCAGTTTAATGTTTCCAGGTTAGCGTGCCTGGTCAGTGACAGGGCATTAATCTGCACATTACTTGAATATGAGACCGTCCTGAAGCAAATGATTTTCACACAGCAGTAATGTGCTCTTAAATGAATCCCACAAGGATTGGAACAATCATCCCTCAGCATTCCCACTGATTCCCACTGATCGGTTACTAGCCATCCCCTTTAAAATCAATCCAGGTTCCAGCACACTTATTTGTTTAAAATGACTACATGAGAGATTACAGTTTACCTGGCTGAACACACAATGATAATGATAATGACAATGATAGTAGTCAACAACGGTTGTATATCGCATAACACGTAGTGAATAATCAAGAAAAGAAAAGACTAAGTTTTATACAATTACAAATAGGAGACAGTGCATCACACATAAACATTCCTGCAATGATATTGTTCTACAAAAACAGTCACTGTTCATTCTGGCTGAAGCAAGACTAAACCGTTCACTGGGTGGGTTTTCCCCACTCATAATCCTCAATGAACTCCTTTCCACTTCCATTGGCATTGCACTGTGCACAGTGTACTTTGCCCTGCGTTTTGAGCCTGCACATCGAAAACTAAAGACAAGTATATTTCCCACGAAGTATCGTCACCAACCGTCTGCCTAGGATGTATATCTAGAGGTAATGTAGACATTAGATTTGGAAACAATGCTATATTAATCATACACTATTCGTTCAAACGCGTTAATGTTAAATTCGCGGGCGAAAGCTTTCTTGGTTCGACTGCTTTTGTAACAGATATCATTTACCGGCATACGCCATGCCCATGGCATATCTGTGGACACAGTTAATTGTACAGATTTGTAACGATAGTCCCGCAAGACTTTATTCTAAGAACGTGCCTCTCACTTTAATACTCTAGCTATACATATTTTCCTGTCAATTTTGTCTCCCGTCATTTGTAACGGGTGTCATAATTGTCACTTCTGATGGCGAACTTCTGATGCATGCAGGCGACCCTCGGATATTTCTAGACTTTTTTTTTTTACCACTATAGTGATATTGTGTTATTTCTGCCTAAGCGTCCTCGTAGTGAGCTAAATTTCATCACTTCCCCTCTGTAAAGCTGTCTCAGAGCCATTATTGTGCAAGATCGTATTGACGGACAGCCATATAAATTACGACGCTGGCATATACGGAAGCTCAGTCTAATATTTGACGGCTCCTTGTCAAGCCACAGGTTGAAAACAACGAAGCAATCTACTTTTACAGTACTAAGTAAAAGCTACATTTTGCACACCTGATTAAGAAATCGAACCATGTTTTGTGAGTGGCTCGAGCAGCAAGTGACGAAGCAAAATTCTATCGGGCAGGAGTAGAAGTACAGATTTCAGATTTTATCGGGGTGATTATTATTATTATTTTTTTGCATTCCTTTGAACAGTTAGAAAAACGTCGAATCAAGAAAAGTATGGCACCAGGTAAAGCAAAAGCTATTGGAATCGACTTGGGAACGACCTACTCGTGTGTGGCTGTCTTCCAGTACGGCAAAGTCGAGATCATTGCCAACGACCAGGGAAACAGAACCACGCCGAGTTGTGTCGCCTTCACCGATACGGAGAGGCTCATCGGAGATGCCGCCAAGAACCAAGTTGCTATGTGAGTAAATTGACTCCTTCGTTTATCTAGATTTAATTAGAATCGTCTTCTGTACTTGTGAGATATCACCTTGCATACCAGGGCACTTACCTCCCGAGGGCAATTACCCCCCCCCCCCCCTCCCCGAGGGCAATCACCCCCCGGCTAAATACTGCTAAGTGGTAAGGTTAGAGTAACGATTAGGGTTAGGGTTAGATTTAGGGTTAGGAGTTTGGGTAAGTTTAGGGTTAGGTTAAGGGTTAGGAGTTTGGGTAGGGTAAGCATTAGGTTCAGGATTAGGATTAGGTCCGGGGTAATTGCTCCGGGGGTAAATTGACCTAGACCCGCTAACAACATATAAATTGAGAAAAGGACAAACTATGCAGAAAATGAGGCAAAATGCTGGCCACGATTATTGACATGTCACACATGCCAACATTTTGATTTGAGAAAGAGGTAAAAATCTAGGCGACGAAACTGTTTGAGGATTTATGGGGAGGGGGATTTCCCATCTCTCAGAGTAGGGAAATGTGGAATTTGAGAAGTAAATCGGCTTAGGCTATACGTGGAGGTCCTATTTCAATGATCATCATTTTGATGAGTGTTCTAGATGAATTTAATAAAAATCAGTTAATTTTACCTAATGGTAACAATCAAGTAAGACGATATATCAGTTAAAGGTCCTGTTTACCTTTCGGAGCAGTGATTTTATAAATGTTCAAGAAATTATCTTTGATGCATAGTGAATATCACTTGTATCATATATATATATGTATATATATATGCAATTAAAGGGGAAGGCTAGTAACTGATCAATTCAATTCAATTCAATTCAATTTTATTTCCATTTTCATTGAATAAACAGAAACATTATATATATACAATACATATACAGAACATATTTGTAACAATTTCAAAGAAAACGTACAAGTGGTCACGAGTAACAAAAGAATTTCCTTTCTAAGGTATATACATATACCTAATACAAAGATTCGAATGGAAATGGAGGGTCCCACTAAAAAGCAAAGCTTGTAGGGTATGGGACCCTCGAAAAATACGTACACAAAATCAAAGAAACCAATGTCAACTGACATGAAATTAACTTAGGAAGGAAAAAAAAAGAAGAAGAAAAAGAACAAAAAGAAAGAAAAAGAACAAAAAGGGGGAAATGAGACTATGGTACAACACACGCCATCGTGGACACAAGCATACTGTACTTCATGATGGAAATGCAATAATAAAACAATAAAACGCTCCCTGGTTCGATATTGCGATTGATTGGGTGCATAAGCCGGTATGAATGCATAGGAACGGATATAAAAAAGAGAAAGAGAATAGACTCACTGTTGTCTGGTACAATAAAAGAAATATCTTAGGTAAACTTATGTAAGACAGATTGTTTTCCTTTAAAGATGATTTCTGTGTGATATCTTAATACTTGTAAAAAAAAAAAAAAACAAACGGCTTGATTGAGACAATGAAACCGAACCTAATTTGGTTGTACATCATAAGATTTCAACAGAAAGAATTTTAATTTGTTCTTAAAAGAATTCAAAGTTTGTGCTGTTATTATGTCGTTGGGAAGTGAGTTCCAATACTTTGGCCCCTCGTAGATGAAGGTTTGCTGAGCCAGCAAAGTCCTAAGAAATGGCAAATGAAATTCGTTGGATTGCCTTGTAAGATAATTATGAACAAATTGATTTTTTGAAAACATTGATTCAAATATATATGGAAGATTATTTTTATTGTAATTACACATAAATTGTCCTAAATTAAACAAATACAAATCTTTAATTTTAAATATTTCATTTTCAAAAAATAACGGATCAGTATGAGACAAATATGCAGTGTGACATATAATACGAAGTGACTTCTTTTGTAGCAGAAGTAATTTATCCAAAATAGTTTGATATGTATTTCCCCATACAAGAATACCGTGATTTAAATAAGGCAATATGAGGGATGAATATAATGTAAGCAGGGACGACAAAGGAAGACAAAATTTAATCTTGTTGATTATACCAATATTTCGTGAAATAATCTTACATATACTATCAATATTATCAACTGTTATTCCCAGAAATTTGATATAAGAGACATTTTCCAGTGGTGTGCCATCAAAAATAATATCAACAGGTAGTGCCTCAATGGAGTTGCTGAAAAGCATATATTTTATTTTTTGAAGATTGAGAGATAATTTATTAGCTTTTATCCATTGAGCAACTTTTTCTAATTCAAAATTTAATGTATTTACAAGGGTAAAAGGATTATTATGCGAAAAAAACAAATTTGAATTATCCGCAAAGAGAATGAAAGAAAGAATATCTGATGATCTACAGAAATCATTTATATAAATAAGAAACAGAAGCGGACCTTATAAACTTCCGTTTAGGACCCCACATTTAACATTTGTGAATTGCAACCATTTAAAGAGACATATTGCTTCCTGTTCAAGAGGTAGCTCCTGAACCACTCCAAGGCCTTCCCACGGACTCCGTAATGTTGCAATTTATTAAGTAAAATATCATGATTAATGGTGTCGAAGGCCTTGGAGAAGTCCAGGAACAAACCTATGAGATGTGACGATTTGTCGATAGCATGTGCTACTTTTTGTACAAAACTCAATAATGCATGTGAGGTGCTATGTTTTTCCCTAAAACCAAACTGAGTATTTGAGAGTATATTGTTGAATTTCAAAAAAATAATAGTTCTTTTATAAACAATTTTTCAAGAATTTTGGACAATGTACATAACAAAGAAATTGGTCTATAATTATTAACATCTAATTTGTCACTTTTTTTTAAACATAGGAATGACTTTTGCTATTTTCATACTTTCAGGAACAATACCATAAAAGAGAGATAAATTGAATATATGAGCTAAAGGATCCGCAATTGAAGATATTACCCCCTTCAGCAGAAAATTACTGATGTCATCGTGTCCAGCACTTTTTTTTGGAAACGAAAATCAGAAACAATATTGATTATCTCCTGACTATATGTTGGACTAAAAAACAATGAGTGTAAATTTGGTGGACCTAAAAATTTAGAAAAATGTTTATTTGAAGAAGGAATTTTGCTTACAAGATTTTCCCCAATGGAGGAAAAATGATTATTCAGAATATTACAAATATAATGAGGATCTTCATAAATTTTATCATCAGATCTAATTTTAGTAATATTAGACTTGTTATTTGATATATTCATTGCTTGCTTTAAAACTTTCCATGTATTTTGCATATCATGCTTATAAAATTGTAACTGCTTAATATAATATCTTTTCTTTTCAATACGTATAATTTTCATCAAAGTATTTTTATAACTAGTATATTTCAGTTTTGATTGCTTAGTAGGTTTCATTTTGAATTTGTAATATAAATTATTCTTTCTTTTTATTGAACGCAAAAGTGATTTAGAAATCCAAGGTAACCTGGGTACCTTTTTATAGTTGGATGACTTTTCTCTTCGTTTTGGAATATAACAGTTGAGTATTATGCATAAAATATTCAAATGACAACTTCACATCATTTGAGTCAAAAATAGACGACCAATCAGTGGGAATCAGTGGGAATCAGTGGAAATGCTGGGAGATGATTGTTCCAATCCTTATGGGATTCATTCAAGAGCACACTAGGGAGCTTTAGATTTTAGTCGCGCGGACGTTCAAAGGGAAAAAAAAACATGGTCTGAGCGTGCGCAGAAGCGCACGTCAAGCAGAAGCGCACGCTCAGACTATGTTTTTTCCCTTTGAACGTCCGCGCGTCTAAAATCTAAAGCTCCCTATTATATATCTATTGTTGCGTGAAAATTATTTGCTTCAGAATGGTCTCATATTCAAGTAATGTGCAGTTTAATGTTTCCAGGTTAGCATGCCTGGTCAATGACGGGGCATTAAGCTGCACATTACTTGACTATGAGACCGTTCCGAAGCAAATAATTTTCACACAACAATAGATATATAATGTACTCTTAAATGAATTCCACAAGAATTGGAACAATCATCCCCCAGCATTCGCACTGATTCCCTCTCATCAGCTACTAGCCTTCCCCTTTAAGCCTAAAATACAAGGAGATATCACTATTTTTCTCATTAAACCATAACTGTAGACGGTTTAGTCTGGAAATATTTTTATTTTGAAGCACTAATACTGGGTTTTTGTTATATCTGCAAATGGTACATATTGTCTTTAACATGCCCTCGTTCAGGATGAAGGAGCAAATTGTAATTTCACTTTTTTTTGGAGCCATTCTACCAGTCATCTTGAGTCTTTCAAAACGCTTAGAGAATGCAAGGCATACATCATGCAGATTCGGCTTCAGCTCCATCTTAGTAGGGGTGAAACCATCAAAAGTTCTCAACTTTCAACATATAGAAGGGAATACATTTGAATCTCCAAACTTGTTTTTTGATATACACAATGTTTTTTGATGGTTTCTTGTCAATTCGAGGGTGCTGATTCCAAATCCGATTGATGCCACTCGCGTAACCTTGAGCATTTTCGGCAAAATGCAAAAATCCAAAATGGCCGCCAGATATGCTAATTCGGCCGTGATAAAAACAATAAAGTGCATTATATGACCAATTATTCCACCAAACTTTGTACATTTCTGTTCCTAGAGTTACTCCATCTGCATTTGCAAGCGAATTTTCACTTCATATAGGTTCATTAGCATTTAAAGCTCATTTTTTTTTATTCAAAATGGCCGCCATTCCTATGCTTATGTACTATATGAATGGCAAAACACATGCATGGAAGTATAGAACAAATTTACTGTATTTCCAGTCCCATACCTACGCTGTCATGAAGTGTTGCATGTGCAATATGTTGGGTGTCACTTACAATATACAGGGGGCATATATGAGCATTTAATATTCATAAACCTTACGATGTTGAACACAATTTCTTATACATTTCATTTTGTCTCAACAAAAGTCTCGACAATATAAGTTCACTAAACGTCTCGCAAGGAATCAATATACCATCATATTCTACATGCCGGTTGAATAAAAAAATGTAATACTAACACAATATATTAAGGAGCCTAGATACATGGTATTTATCAAATAACGTTGAAAATGGAGGGGAAGCTAGAAAGCAAAGCTTGTAATATGCATTCCCCTAAAACCATATTAACAAAGTACAGAAAAATCTTATACAGTAAGTGCAGAGATACATGGTTGCAGACAAAAACACATCGGACATTAATGACACAACTAAAAACCCTTGACATTGTATATTTTGTTTTTTCCAGCAAGGAGTTGGGGGGGGGGGGGGCAGTCCTGAGGCGAGTTCGAAATGGATCATAACCTCCATCATTTTGATATAATTTAATTTAGAAGTGCCGCCTTGATATTATCGAGCAAACCTGATTTTCTTCTTGAATTAAAACAACAACAAAAACTGTTGAAGGCATAAACGGAACTGTCCTAATGCAATACCGTACAAACTGTTCATTAAACATCAACCAAGGAGCAATGTGAGATACGACTTTTAGCTCTCTCACAGTTCCCAAGTGTTGATAACATACACTTTGACATCATGATCTCATTCAGTCTTGTCTTAAAACTAAAACTGTCATTTTATCGTCTTTAAAGAACCCTTTAATTGTATGTTTAGCAGCAGGCGACATCAGCCCCAAATTTGCAGAATTCTCAGGCTAAAGATGCATATGAGTCCTGCATTATAATTGTTTTAATTGCAACCACATCTGGTGATGTTCAGCACTTCTTCGGGGGTCAGAGGGCGATTATTTGCCATAGAAAGAGGATGAAAACATGAAGACTTGCTTTATCACCACCCGTTGAAGCCCTGTGGCTTTGTTGCCAGGCCAGAGACAGTGTTTTAGGTAACTTGGGTGGTATCAGAGATGACATCAGACCACCATCTGCCCCAACCTGTTTTGGGGTCAAAGCTTTCAAGTTACAGTAGGGAAATCTAGGCTTGTGGGATTTCAGGCGCATTGATGGCAGGTTGTTCAAGGGGGCATTTCATGAAGTGTTTTGTCAGATCTGTTCTTTTTGACAAAC
The DNA here is from genome assembly GCF_964275005.1 of Diadema setosum. Lineage (NCBI taxonomy): Eukaryota > Metazoa > Echinodermata > Echinoidea > Diadematoida > Diadematidae > Diadema > Diadema setosum. The sequence continues at coordinate 9,817,287 of NC_092690.1, forward strand.
TGTTATAAGCTATTAAATCCTTGCATCTGATTGGCTAAGAGCAAATTTGTCAGACAAAACGCTTCATGAAATGCGCCCCCCCCCCCCATTCTATCGTGTTTGGAAGGTCAGGGTATGTGTTGACGGCACTGGTGACACTGGCCATCCTTTCCTTCCAGTGTGAGGGAGAGTGATCGAGTGCCAGTGAAGGAGGGTGGACTTCCTTAGCCTATACTTGGAAGGCTTGCCAGAGAGGGCTACCTTGAACATAGCGTTGGCAAGATGGTTACTAAGATGGAAGGCGTGGGTCTGATGATAATCTAATAAAGGTTGGGGCAAAGTCTCCAGAAGATGAAGTTCTCCACTATTGTCTTGAGATGGGTCAGTACTCGGCTCATGTCATCCAAGGACTTTCTATGAGACGTAAAGGCAAGATCATCTGCAAACTTCCTACGTGAAGTGAATGTAATGTCACCACATATGTTAAAAAGACCTCTAGTGGAGTTAGTTTGCAGCCACCATTAAGGAGGCCATCATTCAGAGTCCTAACACAGCTGGTCTGGTTACCGAGAGCAATCCTGAATCTGCAAATGCTGAAGATTAAAGACAAGCAGTGTGAAGTTGTTAGAACACTGCTTTCAGAATGAGGCAGCACTGTACAGATCTCAGAGTCTCCCTCGACATCATAGACCTATACTCAAACACATTCACTCCGAAAAAAACGGTGGTAAAATTCATCTACCATACATAATTCATCTGGGTTAACATTAAAAACTTTGGGGCATTGTCTTCATTTCAGAGATTTGACAACAGGAAGCGAGGTGGTCCCCTTTTCCACTTTCCCCTGCCTCATGTTCTTTCTCGGATGAGGGGACTGAAAAGTTTGTATAATATCGCTTTTAGATAATGTAGAACAGGACTGTTAATTGGAAATTTCATTTGTGTCATCATCTAGCATTCAGCCTTTTAATTCAGTAAATCAGAATTAATATTTTGATGTTGAACATCTCAAGGCAAGTAAGTATTAAATGTTCATGTCTAATAATTCCTGATAAACGATCTTGATGTTGGCGTCAATTCAAGTTTTGGTGGATTTTTTTCAAATACCTAGGGAGAATTCAGATTGAGTTAGCAAATTTGGATGTTTGCATCAAAAAAATAAAACAGCCTTTGTTAGTAACAACCTTCTGATTTATACTCAGCACACAAATTGGTAAACAGTGTACCTGAGTGACAGAAAAAAAGAAGATTTTTTTTTTTTTATTTCACACGCTCTGCCGTTCATATTGTGCAGGGGTATATGAGTGGCATCCATTTTGAAGTTTTGTATTGAATTAAGAAAAACATAATAAGCCTAAAAACAATAAACGTTCTGTTTGTTTGCTTGATTGTTTGCTTGTTTTGCTAGTGGCACTCATCAGATTTGCATTGCACATGCAAAACTTGATAAAAGCGTAGGTATGTGACTGAAAATTCGTCTTCTATTTCTATGCATATTTTTTTTTTGCCATTCATATAGTACATGAGTATAGGAGTGGCGGCCATTTTGAATTGAAAATAAGCTTAAAATACTAAATGTACCTCTTCGAATGAAAAATTTCTTGCATGTGCAAGTAGAATTACTCAAGGAACAAGAATTTAAAAACTTTGATGGAATAATTTGTCATAAAATTGACATAACTGGGATCATCATGGCCAAATTAGCATATCTGGCGGCCATTTTGGATTTTTGCGTTTTGCCGAAAATGCTCAAGGTTACGCGAGTGGCATCAATCGGATTTGGAATCAGCAGCCTCCAATTGACAAGAAACCATAAAAAACATTGTATATATATAAAAAAAAAGGTTAGGTGCACTTTCTATGAGCCTAGCCTGGACTAATATGGGTAGTTGTGGGGAAGAAAAAAAGAAAAGAAAATTAAAGAGAAGTAACGCTTCACGGGAAACGTTCACATCATCACCAAGCAAAGGATTTCATCTCATGCTCATCAAGGTTATAGGCTATCAATTTTGCGTTCATCCAGGGAAAAACGCAAAGGTTTGATAAAGAATGAAGGCATGTGACAATGAAATCGATTCGGCTGGGGGTGGGGGGGGGGTGGGCGAGGGTTACTACATCATCATGATGATGACTTGCGTCTTTGCTACATGCGGTGCTGTGGCGTGTGGTTGGTTTGACACTTATTTTTTTTTTTCATGAATAGACCAACAGAGAAAGAGGGAGGAGGGCCACTAGAGTCCTATTACAGAAAATAACATGTTAGGATAACCATGCACTCCTTTAAGAATAGCAAAAAACCTATCAAGAATTTGATATGTGTCATTACCATTGTACTTGTGATTTAAAGGGGAAATCCAGTCCAAAGTAATATAAGATAGTCTGATAACAAAGAGTGGAATCTTACATGTCTTACAAGTTAAATGGTAAGAATGTGACTGAAATCGGATGAAGAATAAGGAAGTTATGTATGACAATTTGAAGTTTTGAAGTTAATTTCTTCAAAACAATTCTTATACATTGGATATAGAATTGCAAATGAGTGAGCTAACCATGTAATAACCTCACTATTTTCCATTGATCGTGTATACAAAATGACGAAAATTCAATATTTCTGCCATTGAAGTCTGAAACATGATGTTATTCCTGGTTGAATAACTTAACAATAGTGATCAGTTAGATATACCAGGAATTGAGCCTCAAGCAAAATTGCGTTTGTATGAAAGACTGGAAATTTCAAAATTTTATGTACAAAATATATGGCAAGTTGTTAGGGGATGACATGCTCACTTGGCAGTTGCATATTCATATTGACCGTTCAAGAACTGTTTCCTGAAAAAAAAAAAAACCCGAAACTTCAAAATGTCATAACTTTCTTAATTTTCCCCCGATTTTGGTTAAAGTTTTACCGTTGAACTTGTAATATTTTACTCTTTTTTTATCAGACTTAAGTTATATTTGGACTGAATTTCCAATTTAAGCAAGATTTGTTTCATAGCAGCTTTTTATGAAATGGGGCCCAAGGTTTAAGCGCCGTGACTAAAGACAGATTTGACACTGAAATTAAATTCTAGCCTGGACTACATGCTTTTAAGTGGCCGCCAAAGTTTGGGCAACGCTGGGCTTATCATGCTAGAAGGTTTTGTATTTGTAATATCTGTTTTTGAAGACTGTGAAAATATCTCTATTCATTTCGATATGACGATAATTGCGACAGTCTTACTTCGTTGCAAGTACTTTCATTTTCAATTTCTCTTGCACTACAGGAACCCTAAGAACACAATCTTTGATGTCAAGCGGCTGATTGGTCGCCGATTCACAGACGAGAGTGTACAAGCTGATAGGAAGCACTGGCCATTTAGGGTGATCGACCAAGAAGGCAAACCTAAGCTGGAGGTGGAATACAAGGGGGAAAAGAAGATCCTCTCCCCAGTGGAAGTCAGCTCAATGGTTTTGACCAAGATGAAAGAGACGGCCGAAGCATATCTGGGTCAAGAAGTAACTGATGCTGTCATCACTGTTCCTGCCTACTTCAATGATGCTCAACGACAGGCCACCAAAGATGCAGGCGTAATTGCAGGGCTAAATGTTCTTCGCATCATCAATGAACCGACGGCAGCTGCCCTGGCATACGGACTAGATAAGAGGGTTCAAGGGGAACAGCGTGTCCTGATCTTTGACCTTGGTGGAGGCACATTTGATGTGTCCATCTTGTCGATCGATGATGATATTTTCGAAGTCATGTCAACTGCTGGAGACACCCATCTTGGTGGTGAGGACTTTAACAACAGGCTGGTCAGCTATCTTTCTCAGGAATTCAAGCGCAAACACAAGAAGGACCTCACAAACAACCCACAAGCCATCCAACGTCTTCACACAGTAGCTGAGCGTGCAAAAAGAACCCTCTCAGCTGGTCCTCATGCCACCATCGAGGAAGACTCTCTCTTCGAAGGAGTTGATTTCTACACAAGAATCACCAGAGCTCGTTTTGAAGACCTCTGCTATGATCTCTTTAGAAAGTGCCTTGACCCAGTTGAGAGGGCTATTACTGATGCAAATATCAACAAAAGAGACATCGACACTGTTGTGCTGGTTGGAGGATCAACTCGTATTCCCAAGGTCCGGAGGCTTCTACAGGAGGTTCTAGATGGCAAGGACCTTAACAAGTCCATCAATCCAGATGAAGCTGTGGCTTACGGTGCAGCAATCCAGGCAGCTATCTTGTCTGGAGATCGAAGCGCAGAAATTCAAGATGTAGTTCTAGTTGACGTAACCCCACTCTCTCTCGGAATTGAGGTCGAGGGTTTCGAAATGTCAACAGTAATCAAAAGAAATACGACAATTCCCACCGTGGCAACTGGGTCCTACACCACGGTTTCTGATAACCAAACTCGCCTGCGGGTTCAAGTGTATGAGGGAGAGAGGGCACACACAAAGTACAACAACCGACTTGGAGAGTTTATGCTGACAGGGATTCCACCAGCACCAAGAGGTGTTGCAGATATCAAAGTGACCTTTGACATTGATGCCAATGGAATTATGAATGTGACAGCCAAGGAACAGAGCACAGGTAGCAGCAACAATATCATGATTACCAACAACAGAGACCGTCTATCCAAGGAAGAAATTGAACTCATGATCAGCGACGCTGAGGAGTTCAGACTTCAGGATGACCTTCACCGGAAAATAAATGCTTCCAGAAACAAACTGAAGGACTACGCGTACAGCGTTAAATCCGCTGTCACCGGAACATTAGCTGAGAGGAAGCTAACCGCTGGTGACATAGAAAAGGTCACCAAGGCTGCAGAAAAAGTTCTTCAGTGGTTGGATTCCAACTACAAGGCGACCGAGGGAGAGATAACACAGCAGCTTGAGGAGCTTCAGAAAACCTGCTCACCAATCATGATCAAAATAAATGTTGCGAGGGGACGATAAAATGATTACCATCGAGTAGGACTACAGCAAGGACTACCTGATTATTGTCTAACTGATGTGGAAGAGATGAAATAAATTGGCCATAAACCATTAATTTAGAATAAGCATTTCGATGTATACTCTTGTTTAATAGCCACTGCATAATGTGTGAAGAGGTTTAGCTGCTGCCATGCGTAACCTTTCTCAATGCTTTTTATTTTCATATTGCGGATACTTTTGATAAAGATATTGCATGAACAACGTGCAGTTTTGGGGGTAAGGAGCAGACTTAGTGTCACCCTGCGTAAGGTCTGGTTATGCAAGGGTACAAACTCAAATTCAATTAATTTTCTGAAATGTTGGCTTGAACGCAGAAGTTAAAATTTTCCATCAACTTGCACGAAAAGAGAAATCGAGAGGAGAGTTAAAATGAAATGCTCGAACAAGATAATGAATAAGACCATTTTTATTTTCATAGCTTTTATGTCCAGAAAGTTTAACTACTTTAAGACTTTTAGAAAAATCCCTTTATTTGCAACATGCTTATTATCCTTCAAGATTTTCCAGGCAGCAACAATTTTCAGGATATATTAGATCCAGTTTAATTGCCTAGATTATCCTCTTTACTGCACTATATGAGGTAGAATATGACTTGCATGTCGATAATTTGCATTTTTCTTAATGAATTCATTTTTCTTGCATAAGACAAAATAAAAATCTCTCATCATTGTACAGCTTTACAATTAGACATGTATCAGATATGCACGCAGGAATAAGAATGCATAATTGCGATTACAAACTAGGAGAAAATAGTCAAAAAAGATAAGAGAGTATTCTAGACTGAATACTTCACAAATAAATCCAAAAGCTTTCCGAGGCGAGATTGGCTTACTATTCAGAATAAAGGATGTACCAAAGAAACTGACATTCATCTTATACACACAATCTCGTTAATCTCGCAATGCCCTTCCATGGTATAACGTTTTTAAATATATCATATTTATTGAATTTGAGTGTAGGGAATAAAGGTATATTTTATGGAAACTTGTTATAAAATCGGCCTCATGGATAAAGTTCTTCTGATTTCAGGAAGATTGATATTTGTGCCATTTGTAGTTCTTTTATGAATGAAAATTAAACCGTATAGAGAAGTATTTATTTCAGGAGAGAAGGAAGCAAAGACTTTCGATAATACAAGAAATGAACATTCCAAGCTGCTACTGTTACATAAAATAAATATTGAAAAGCTTCAGACTGTCAAATATGGATGCTGCCTGACCTACAAAAGGTAGAATTATCAGAAGTTCTTAATACATCATTTTGTAAACTGAATATGAATAAATCTCTCTAAAAACTGTCCTCGGAAATGTTTCTTAATATTTTGACAGCAACTGTAAGAACAAGGATGATGTTTTATTCAGATGAAACTTGACTTATATCTGAGCCAAGAGGTTTTACATTTATCTCGCTAACATCAATATTCTTATTTGTAAACATAGATATTCTTATTTGTGAACAGCATGAAATAAATCTTTCCTTATACCAATTGATTCATTATTCAAAATGATGAAACCATTTAGAAATAAAAGCAAGAGATAATTAAGCACACCTCAGCCTTCATCCCTCTATCTAATAATCTATTGCTTTCAGAAATGCCTTGTCCGCCGTGGACTAGTTAACATAACAATGTCGGAGTTTCGGAGCTTGGGTATTTGCTCCAAGTTCATCATGTTACTGCCGGTAACCAGGGATTGCCTGGTGGTATAGTTTCGCTGCCCGGAAAGCAGTAGAAGACAGGTTCGATTCCCGCTGGGTTTTTTTTCCCGATATGTTTGTTAAAATGTTAGATCAGCAGTTGCGATCTTACAAATTTTAGTGTATAAAGGGAGACAAATTCACGAAAAGTCACACCTCACTCTTTACCCCTCTGCTTAATAATCTCTTACTTTCAATTAGAAATATCCACTAATGCTTCATTGACAGTTGCCTGTCATACTCATGGATCGTTGTATGATATGAAAATATCAGTGTCGTATGCATACACGACCAAAGAATGTATGAAGTATAGCACAAATCGTTGAAGTTAATATAAAATTGGAGGGACATTAGACTTGATCACTGGGTAACCGACATCTAAGAGGCTGAATATCAGTTTCTTTTTATGCCTCCGCCAACGAAGTGGCCGGAGGCATTATGTTTTCGGGTCGTCCGTCCGTCCGTACGTACGTACGTCCGTCCCGTTTTGTTTTTGTTGATATCTCAAGAACCATGTGGTGGTTTTACATCAAACTTGGTATGAGGGTATATCCTGGGGGATAATACTTTGTTTGAATTCTAGGGTCACGGGGTCAAAGGTCACAGGTTATTTTGTGAAAAAAAAAGGTTGAAAATTCATGTTTTTCTCCATATCTCGCAAATGGTTCAAGGTATCTTCATGGAACTTAGTATATATGCTTGTTCCAATGGGCAGTGATTATCTAGGGAAGTTGGAGGTCATGGTTCAAAGGTCAGGGGGTCAAAGGTCAAGGTCAACTCCTCAAAATATCACTACTTTCCTTATGCAGTGCCTGAAGGTTTTTTTTTTTTAACTTGATGTATACATGTATTACCCAATATATATTCTGTGGGAAGTTTCTTGCCAAAAGGTCAAAGGTCAAGTGAAAGTGCTGAATTGCACTTTTTCCTCCATATCTCAAAAGTAACTCAAGGTATCATCATGAAACTTACATATTTATGCATGTTCAACCTAACAGTGATTCTCTTTGGAACTGTGAGGTCAAAGGTCAAAGGCCAGGTTTAGATAATGTTATTTTCCCATTTGATACTGAAATTATACCTTTTCTCAATACCTTGAAAATTACTCAATGCATAAACTTATAAAAGGGTCAAAAGTCAAGTAAAAATCATCAGTTCCGCAAATACCTGCACTCTGAAATTTTAGTCATTCATCCCATTGAACCTAGTTCTAGGAAAGTGGACATTCAGCACATTTGTGTCAAACCTGTCATTTTAATATTTTGCCAATTGTGTGAAACTGTCATCACACATTGTCAAGACATTGTACTATAGACCTATTAGGAGAACCATGCATTATGGCGGAGGCATATCAGTCGCCGTAGCGATATATCTAGTTTTATTCATTTTCTTTTATTATGTCCTTTCTCTAAATACATAGTTTAATTTTTATTCTTATTGTTTCATTGCGAAGTTTATAAATACATTTGTATTTACTGGTGGATGTACCCTAAAGTTTATCAACTTTTGTTTACTGCTTCTTTATGTTGGTACGCCCGGTTATTTTCTTTTGTCTGTGTGTGTGTGTGTGTTTATTTGTTTGATTTATTTTTCTTCCAACACAATTTCATACATAAATCAAGATTCTTCTCAGTAATATCACATAGAATATCAGTAAGCAGATTACAATGCACATGATTCAAAGAAGGAAAATTGATGTGTAAATTAATTCGAATGAAATATAACTCGTGTTAGTAAATTTCCAAATAATTACCTGAGAAATTATGCGGAAGAAGGACTGCCACTATAAGCAAAAGCTTGAACACGTGGCAGCCCAGGGACCTATCTACATATCCATATTATATTGTTAGCGGAATGGGGAAATACTACAAAATATAATACACTATAAATGCATTATGGTTTATATTATAGTTCATAGATACGAATAAAAGTAAAGTGAATGATGATGATGACGATGACAGGGTAATGATGAGGAAAAAATGTGATAATGAAGATGAAAGTGATGGTGGTGATGATGAAGATAATGGGAATGGAATGAAATGATAGACACAGAAACATTGCGTATATTTGTTGTGGTTTTAAATCCAATTTACAAGAAAAGAAATGTGATCAAACAAAACAAAATATATATATAAGATAGATGCTATGTTCATAAATTGTAATCTGACAGTAACGTAGTTTTCAATCTAGCCTTAAAAGAATGTAACGGTTTACAAGATTTAATATAATCTGGGAGTGTGTTCCAAACATTTGGTCCATTATGTCTTATAGATTTTTCTGCAATTAATAATTTGGGATTTACTAAATGAAAATTTTGCGAATTACGAGTGGGATACGAATGGACAGTATAATTCAGTTTAAAGAAATCGTGAAAAGTGTTTGGAAGTAAGTTGTTCAAATACTTAAACATAAAAAGCAAAGAATGAAATGTATTTATATCAAATATATTCAGTGCTTTTAACAGATAAAAAAACGGATTGGTGTGGGCTAAGTATTGTGAGCCAGTACAGATACGAATGGGTTTCTTTTGTCATGAATAAATAGAGTTGAGTTTAGTCTTTGCACTTGTAGCCCACATCACATGACAATACATAATATATGGTAGGATTAAAGAATTGTAAAGCATAAAGAGAGTATGTTCAGGAAGATAACTTTTCATCTTTGAAGGAATACCTATATTTCTAGAAATACAGGTTGTAACATAACGTATGTGATCATTCCAGGTTAAGTTTTCATCAGTGAAAATGCCTAAAAACTTAATAGAACTTTTACATTCAAGAAGTACATTATCAATCCTTATATCATTTACAAAATAATTTGTATGAGTTTTCATATGTTTAAAATAAATATAATTTGTTTTATCAATATTAAGTGATAATTTATTATTCTAAAACCAATTTGATACATTTGGTAACTCTGCATTAAGTGTAGATACTAACGTTTCTATGTTATCATGGGAATAAAAGATATTGGTGTCATCGGCATATGATATAAATGATAATATAGACGACGAATTAACGATATCATTGATATATAACAAAATGAGAAGGGGACCTAATATTGAGCCCTGGGGCACAGCACATTTTATCTGTAAAAAATTTGACAACATGTCATTATGTACAGCATATTGCTGTCTACATGATAAATAATCCCTAAACCACGAGAGTGCAACACCATAACACTGTAAGTTTTTAAGTAAAATATCATGTTGGAACCTATGAAACGCCTTAGATAAATCCATAAAAATTCCTAAAACATGTTTTTTTTTTTTTTTTTTTTTTTATTTGCCATCGTGTTTGTAATTTGATCATACAACTGGACCAAAGCCAAATCTGTAGAATAATACTTTCGGAAACCATATTGATGTAAATTCAAAACTGTATGATTATGCAAACTATTTTTTTTTATAAAACCTATCATATATAATTTTTTCAAGAATTTTGGAAATACTAGGAATATTAATAATAATAATAATAATATTAATAAATATTAATAATTTCTGTGGGATTTGTAGGGTTTAAAGATAACGATGAGGAAATAGGTTCTGGCAAAAATTTCGAAAAATCTTCATTTACATCATCAAATGTATTTGCCAGATTAGAACCAACATAAAAAAAAGGAATTAAATGTATCGGCTACATCTCCCTGATCAATAATACAATCATTTAATTTAATGTCTGTTTTTGGTAATTGTTTTTCTTCTTCCCAACTAAATCATTTATAATTCTCCATGTGGCCTTCATATTTGATTTAACTTGATTCAACTTATCAGAATAATATGCTTTTCGTGAATTTCTTATAACAGTTGTTAATCTATTTCGGTATATCTCATATTTTCTCAAATTAAAATCAGTAGGATCATTTCTTATAAAGCCTATTTCTTGTATGTATTGAACGTAATATCGATTTTGTTATCCAAGGCCTCTTCCCATGTTAATTATTCTTTTTAAACTTTACCAATGGACAATTTTTATCATAATAATATTGTATTTTCCTATCAAAATTATTATAGGAGGTATTGACATCAAACTCACTGTAAACATCAAACCACTGTTCAGATGCCACAGCTGCTATAAAAGTTCAATATTTTGAGACGTTTCCTTTCTATACATTACAGGTTTGGATGAGTTTTCAACAAAAGACTCATCATAACACATAGCAAATATGGGAAGATGATCAGATATTTCAAAATATAATAAACCGCTAACAATTTCTTTATCAGAAATATTAGTAAAAAGTATTATCTATCAAAGTGGATGAAATACTATTAATTCTGTTGGTTTATTTATATGTGGATAATAACCATTTGAATACATCAAATGAAGAAACTTTTCAGAATTTCTATCATTATCATAATTACGTAACAAGTTAACATTAAAATCACCCATTAAATATATCTGCTTATTTTCCCGTGAAAACGCAGAAAAACTTTTTTTTTTTTCCAAATCTTCCAAAAACAATTCATTATGAGTATTCGGGGGTCTATAAATCAAACCGACAATCGTATTTTTGTTTTTGGAATGTTCTACGTTTGTATTTCTATAAATAATACTTCACATTCTTCAAGAGAAATATCAGCTCTTACTTTATATTGCAGGTTTTCATGAATGCAAAATGCTACGCCTCCACCTCTTCTTCCTTTACGGTCTGCTCTGACCATATAATAATTTTTTAAATTAAATAGATTTGCTGAAGTAGAGTGGAGCCAAGCTTCTGTGATGCCAGTAACTGAAAAAGGAAAATTTTCTACAGTATGAAGAAAGGTTTCAAAAGAATCAAAGTTTTTATTCAAACTCCTAGAGTTAACATGTAACAAACTAAAATTCCTCGAGTTTCTGAAATTCTCAACGAATCCCGTAGTTGTATAATAATTACTGTCAGAAGTTGAAGTGTTTAACTCAAAGCAGGATTGCTGCATTGAATCCATTTACACAGTACGTAATGTATTTTAAAATCTTTTCAATTTGAATTGGATTCAATGTGACGTTACACATAAGGTTACTGTGCGTGGAGGATGAATGAAAAGGGAAGTGAGGATGACAATGATGAAGATGATGATGATGATGGGGATAAGAAAAGAAAAACACGTATGAGATGATGAAAATGAGAAAAGAGAGGGAAATAACAAGTTCGTTACTATACACGTCCATGAGCATATTAAACTTCTCGACCACTTAATGACAAAATGAAGAACCAGTTATTTGTAGTATTTTTGTTTGTAGTCGGATCGCCTATCCAAAATAACTAATTCTTATACCATTGGGATTTGTAATCAATACAAACAATTACGTAAAAGTAATGCGAAAACACTCACAAAAATGCAATTCCATTGTTATTGTTAAAGATTTCATCAAACTGTTATGCAGGTACAAACGAAATTGCCCAAAGTGCAAGTACACAATGTGTGAATATATAGAATAATAAATAGCCCAATCTGCCTCACGGAGTGAGTGACTCTAGACAGAAGAGCGAGGGAGGGGGAGGGAGAGAGAGAGAAAAAAAAAAGGTGAGAGAGAGGGGGAGGGAATGAAAAGAGAGTCTACACAACAAATCTGGACTGGCTGCACAGAACGGTTACAATTAACGTGTAATATGTGTGTGTGTGTGTGTGTGCGGGGGGGGGGGGTGCTCTGAGTAGTCTTTTAGGAGTATATTGTCATGCATGGTCCATAAGGATGATGATAAAGAGGAGGGGGAAGCGGAGGCGGAGGTGGGAAATGGGAAGAAGGGCGAGGAGGGGATGATGAGCAAAACAACACATATTGGGAGAACATTTCCTGTATACTACGAATATGAAGGTTCTCAATCATATTGAAGAAAACGTGGAAGGTTTATGCATAGTCATCTCATGTATGTTCACGTAGCTCTATTTGCTCTGCATTAGCAGCTTCATTAGCCTGGGTATATTGTATGAGTACAAGTACCTGTGTTATGACAGGTGTTAACCTCTTACCAAGGGCATCCTTACCAAGGGCATGAATTCCATACTATAATATTTTTGCTTTCAATGTTTTGAATTCGGAGAAAATATACCACATGGTATACAATAATAATACACTCCCCTGGAGGTATTCAATTCTTCTTCTTCTTCTTCCGTGAGAGTGACCACAATCAACTTGCTGATATTCTGTTACTTTCGGGGAGGTCTAAGTTATGCAAGTCTTCAAAGAGTTCGAGTAGTTGCAGTAATAATCATCATCCAAATAAATTTATAGATAAATTTAACCAATAGATTGACAAGTCCATCAATAACAGTAATAATGATAACAATAATAATGAAAAAAAAATAGTGCTAAGCAACTACTCCTGGGCCGAGGCTCGTGACACAAAATGTGTCGATGGTATTGGCCTCGACAACCTCCTGGGGTAATCTGTTCCCGTCTTTGACGGTTCTTGGTAAAAAGGAGTTTTGGTGATAGAGAGTTCTGCTGGGTGGGACCAGGTATTGATGGTTGTGAGTTCTTAATGGACGTGTAGGGAGTGGTTGAAGCTCTTCTTTGATCATTTCAACATGTGCGAGATTATGTGTTATCTTGTACAGCAAGCAAAAATTCGTACATTCGTATCTCCAATTTGATTAATGTATAATACATAACTGGCTATACACGAGATATACAGACGATTGATGGGAGTGCAACCCAATACCATGAGCGTGGATTTATTACCAATATTCTCGTTAATCAAAATTCACCACAGGTTTTTATTATTGCACTTTATCTTCTGATAATGTGCGCAAAATTCAAAATAATGGGTCATCTATACAATAAGTTAACACCCCTTCCACGATGAATACCATTCCCCATTCCTGTCATACATGCACACATATCTGGCAAAGCGGCGTGGGTTTGGTATTGCAATGGTCAATTTGTGTACTCTGTCATGTATGTTGACATCTGCAACGTTGTAACTTTTTCCAGTTGTGTGCATGTATGCCTGTACGATACACTATTCATACAGTGATCCAGAATGTTTCTTTTCCTCTCATTTTACAATATTGATACCTCACAGAGGAAGTCCATTGCTCCATAAAGAAGTGGAGGCAAAGTCAATCTCCTGATGAAAGAAGTCATCATGCAGATTTTGCCAATTCCAGGTATATAGTGTTCAGTTGAAATACAATGTTGATAAACTTAGTGTGCTTATTTTCCACGTCTTATTCTCAGCTAATGGCAGGGCAACCGGTAAAAAACGTGAATGACAGCCGTCGTAGCTGACGCAACGATTAAAAAAAAAGAAAAACAAAACTAAGAAAAATAAAAAAGCTTTACCGTTCAGATAGCCTACATTTTTGTATATCAAATGTAGGCCCTATCCACCTCGCAAAACACAAGTAGCTCTGAGAAAAACGCTGGCATACCCTTTCTTGCAAGTACATGTTTTGAAAACCACTATACTACAGCGCGTCCGAGGAAAAAAAGGAAACCGAGTTTCATTGCACCGTTTTGCTGTATCAAAATCATAAATTTGTTTTATAAGATGTACATCAATGGAAAGATACGCTTCTCTTCTTTCATTTGATGCACAAATCAGTGTTCATAATTCAATCAAGACTTAGTTAAAAAATGGAAAGTGGTGCTACCAAATTTCATTTTCAAGTCTGGAAAACTCAATTATAGTTGCCATTTGCGCATGCAAATGAAAATTTGGCAGCGCCACTGTCCATTGTTCTGCTCAGTCTTGCATAAAATATGAACATAAAGTTCTGTATCAAAATGAAAGAAGAGAAGCATATCTCTCCATTGATATGATATCTCATAAAGCGTATGAATGATTTTCATAGCAAAAAGTTGCAATGAAACTCTGTTTCGTTTTTTCTGGATCACGCTTTAAAGCCAATTGTTAAATACACATAATTTCAACTTTTCATTGATAATGTACTTAGCATGAATTCCTGACAAAACATCAAATTAGAATATGCCACCAGAAAAAGATCCAGTCATTGGAATCAACCTTGGAACGAATTCCTCGTGTATCAGTGTCTTTCAAAACGGGAAAGTCTAGATCATTGTTGTTGTTGTTGTGTTTTAAAGAAAGAAGATAGAGAAAAATGGGGCCCTATAAAACTCTGCGTACCCCAAAAGATCATTGCCAATGACCAGGGAAACTGGGTCACCCAGATTTACGTCGCCTTCACCAAAAACGGTACGTCTCATCGGAGACGCAGTCAGGAGCCAAATTGCAAAGTAATTAATATTCTGATTTAATGTATTCTAAAACAAGGCTATAGTTGCATAACTTCATAGAATCCCGGACAGACAAGGGTAATTCCGTAACCAACATTAAAGTCCATCCAGGTCCCAGCACATTTATCGGTTTAAAATGACTACACGAGAGATTACAGTTTACTAGGCTGAACGCGTTATATCAATAATGATAATAATCAACAAAGCTTATATAGCGCATAACATACAGTGAATTATCATGTACCTTTGCGCCCAAGAAAAAGAAAGATTAAGTTATATACAATAAAAGATAGGGGACAGTGCATCACACATAAACCATTCTGGCAATGCTATTGTTCTACAAAACAGTCACTGTTCATTTTGACTGAAGCAAGACTAGACCGTTCACTGGGTGGGTTTTCCCCACTCATAATCCACGATGAACTCCTTTCCACTTCCATTGCACTCTGCACAGTGTACTGTCCTGCGTTTTGAGCCTGAACACCGGAAACTGAAGAAAAGTATATTTCCCAGGAAGTATCGTCACCAACCGCTTGCCTAGGATATATGTCTAGAGGTAATGTAGACATTAGATTTAAAAACAATGCTATATTAATCACACTATACTCGTTCAAACGCGTTACTAATGCTAAATTCGAGGGCGAAAGCTTTCTTGGCTCGACTGCTTTTGTAACAGATATCATACAGGCATAGTCCATGCCAATGGCATATCTGTGGACACAGTTAATTGTACAGCTTTTTAACGATAGTCCCTCAAGATGTTATTCCAAGAACGTGCCTCTCACTTTAATACGTTAACTATACATATTTTCCTGTCAATTTTTTCTCCTGTTATTTGTGACGGTTGTCGTAATTGTCACTTCTGATGACGAAAATCTGATGTATGCAGGCGACCCTCGGATATTTCTAGACTTTTTATCACTAATGGTATTATGTTATTTCTGCCTACCAGTACTCGCACTGAGCTAGATTTCACCACTTCCCCTCTGCAAAGCTGCCCCAGAGCCATTATCGTGCAAGATCGCATTGGCGAACAGCCATATAAATTACGAGGCTGGCATATACGGAAGCTCAGTTTAATATTTGACGACTCCTTGTCAAGCCAGAGGTGAAACCAGCAAAGGAATTTAACCTTACAGTACGAAGTAAGAGCAACATTATGCAGACCTGATTACAAAAATCGAAGTATGTTTTGTGAGTGGTTCAAGCAGTGCGTGACAAAGAAACATTTCATCGAGTAGGACAACTAGGAGGAGAAGTACAGTTTTTCGGATTTATCGGGGTAATGATTTATATATATATATATATATATATATATATATATATATATATATATATATTTTTTTTTTTTTTTTTTTAACTGTTAGAAAAACGTCGGGTCAAGAATAGTATGGCACAAGGCAAAGCAAAAGCTATTGGAATAGACTTGGGAACGACCTACTCGTGTGTTGGTGTCTTCCAGTACGGCAAAGTCGAGATCATTGCCAATGACCAGGGAAACCGGACCACGCCGAGTTGTGTCGCCTTCACGGACACGGAGAGGCTCATCGGAGATGCCGCCAAGAACCAAGTTGCTATGTGAGTGAATTGACTCCTTTGGTTATCTAGCTTTGATTAGAATCGTCTTCTGCACTTTTAAGATATCACTTTGCATACCAGGGCAAGTACCCCCATGGGCAATAACCCCCCCCTCAGGGCAATTACCCCCCCCCCCAAGGGTAATTACCCCCGCCCCCCCCCCCCTCCGGACAATTACCCCCCCCCCCCCCCCCCGGCTACATACGGCCAAGTGGTAAGGTTAGATTAACGATTAGGTTTAGGGTTAGGAGTTTGGGTTAGGGTTAGGGTTAGGGTTACGATTAGGTTCAGGGTTAGGACAGGGATTAGGGCCAGGGGAAGGGTCCGGGGTAATTGCCAAAGGGGGTAATTTCGGGGGTTATTGCCCTACAGAAGCTAACAACACATAAACTGAAAAAAGACAAACTATGCAGAAAATGAAGCAAAATGCTGATCAGGATTATTGACATGTCACAATGCCAACATTTTGATTTGAGAAAGAGGTAAACTCCAGTTGACCAAACGGTTTGAGGGTTTATAGGGAGGGGGATTTCCCACTTCCCAGAGCAGGGAAATGTGAAATTTTAAAAGTAAATTGGCTTAGGCTATACTTTATAGATGTCCTGTTTCAATGATCATCAACACGATGAGACCCTTAGATGAATTTTGATGTCAGTTAATTTTACTTTAGGAATGGTATTAATCATGCAAGACGAGTAATAGGTGAACATGTCCTCACAAGCAGTCGTCTTGAAAAACTCAAATCCCTAAGGGATGCAAAAGTTGCATCATGCAGACTGCGTTTCAAAAACCATCAAATGTTCTCAATTTGAATGTCCGTTTGAAAGGCGTTTGAAAACACGGTTGCGTTTATCGAACCCCTGAAAATGCATCAAATGCGTTTAGGATCGTGATTCTGGCTCAGAAAATTTTTACGTAAACGCAGGCTTAGTGTCATCATGCAGATTCGGATTCAGGACCTTCCAAACGCTGTAGATCGAACCACGAATTGTTTTCAAATTTACAGCAAGAACTATAAGAAATACAAGGAAACTGTCAGTTTTGGCAGCCATTTTGGGGGCCATTTTGAATATCTTAATGCTCTCAAGGATGGAAGAATTGCATTGTGCAGATTAGGATTCAGCACCCTAAATTATGGTAAAATCACCAATTGTTTCTAATTTTCTACGATTGAGATGGAAATACATAGGTATTTCCTGTGTGTGTGTGTTTTTTTTTTTTGTGGCAGCCAATTTTTGCGGGCATCTTAGAGATATAAAACCCCTTATGGATATAAGAGATGTATCATCCAGATTCGGATTCAGCACCCTCAAAATAGATTCAATTTATCAATAATTTTCAATTTTTCCTCATTTCTAAGGGAGTACATGGGAAATTCCATTTTTGGCGGCTATTTTGGCGGCCATTTTGAATATTTCAAAACCCTCAAGGATACAAGAGTTGCAGATTCGGATTCAGCACCACCGAAATAGAGTAACACACACACACAAAAAAAAAAAAACCCAAACAAACAAAACAAAAACAAAACAAAGCAAAACAAAACAAAACAAAGCAAAAATACAACAAAGTTCAGCCTCCAGCACCCATACTAAAATGTAAACAAAGTGTTCGAATGCTTCAATATTTCCTGCTGAACTTATTCTTTTCTATGCATACTGGGGAAGAAAAAGAATTTAAAAGATAAATCCCGCTTCATGGGAAACGTTAAAGGTAGAGTTCACCGTTGGGAGAAGTGATTTTGAAAATATTCGAATTATCACATTTGATGCATATCATGTAGGTCAGTTGTATCACAAAACATCCTACCATATACAAATTTTGCAATAAAACGTAAACATTATGAAAAGATAACACTATTTTTCTCACTTAACAATAACTTTAGACGGTTTAGTCTAGAAACACCTTCATTTTCAACACTATTTTGAAGCACTTAAGCTGGGTTTTTGTTTCATCTGCAAATGGTAAATAATGCCTTAAAGGGTGACAATGGGGAGGGAATATCTCCCTCTGTATCACAATGGATGTCTATTTAATTGTTACAAAGACTCGTGATACAACGTCATATTTTATATTCTCTTCTTCACGCCATATTATCTTTCAGATATATGAAAAGCATTTGATTAGTTTTCATCAGTCAACCGTACATTCGGTACCTGGCAGTCTGGTACCCTCTGTCTCGATCGTCCAACCTACAGCTGTACATTGTCACTACCACAGACTTTCAATATTGATAACATGCAAAGGGTATAAAGTACCCGACCCTTATTACGATTAATATATCATATCATTCCTTGTTGCTACTTGTGCTTGGCTCAGTGAGAAGATAGCACGGATCATTTTGCGAAATTTTGGTAAACCCACACTTCATTTTCTCTTTTTTTCAATCCAACTCCATAACCTAGTGATATTCTTTGCAACTCATACATGATGCGCAAACGCACATAATGTAACACACTCACAAACACGCACGCACGCACACACACACACACACATATATATATATATATATATATATACATATATATATATATATATATATATGTATATATATATATATATATATATATATATATATATATATAAATTTTTGATAACACTCGAACACCAGTCCTGCTGTTTTCCCGTTATTTGGTACGCTCATTTCTCAATGTAGATGTAACGCTCTCGAAAAGCGATTATGGAGAGAACAATGTGTGAGAACTTTTAATCGTGTGGGCTACAGTCCGCATTACCTACAAATTAATAAAAAGAGGAATCATCGCCAAAAGTGCGATGTAGAACGTCAGGATAATGTCGGCGGTCATTTGTAATCATTCGTCCGTCATGGGGTCCTAATATGCCCATGGGTGGTGCTGACCGATTGCTTGAATTTTTAAGGATTTAGCGGACACGTTTAACCCTAATCAGGCTGGGCTTTTTTGGCTATGCTATATCTGGGGGGGGGGGGGGGGGGCGGATTCCGCCCCCCCCTTCAGATCTCGCCTATGGAACGCGCAATTGCGCCGAAAATCGGCACACGCGACGCCCACGATGTATTCTATCAAAATGTATGGTTGCTTTCTCCGAAAAATTTTTCTTATATTTTATATTAATTAATTATTGTAATTTATGCATAAAATCAGTTTTGGGCTCTAAATCACTTATTAATGCTCCAATTAAGCTAATTTCTTTTTTTTTAAATGTTTCTTGTATCATTCTTCTGAGACATAGGATAAAAAAAAATCTGTATCGAAATTAATTTCTTATGTATTTTATTGTTTTTTGAATTTCTTATATATTTCATTGTTTTTTGACCTTTTGTTTTTGTTTGTTTTTTGGCCAAAATTTGTCACAGACATTTTTCGAAGCATTATTATGCTAAAATAAATTAATTTCGGCCATTCTAAGTGAAGATATGAATTTTTATGTGGATTAATTGAAAAAACACAATTTGCATTGGATTTGTACACAAAATCACGTTTTGGAGCAATTTTGGGGGTTGACAAATTTTTTTCGAACGGGCGTCGCGTCAAAACGGTACGCGCGGGCGCAACAATTTGGGTCTCAAAAGTTGCGCGATACTTGAAAGAAAAAAGTCATGAAACATCGCGGCGGGAGCTTATTGCGTTGCGAAGATATTGCGCGAAACATCGAGGGGGGGGGGGGCGGATTCCGCCCCCCCCCCAGCCTGATTAGGGTTAACTGAATGTTTCCACAGCCAATACCATGCTGTCCTTTTAAGAGCCCTTTAAAATATATAATATGTTTTGTCTATTGTCAGTGATGATAGACATTGCGACCTGGTACCGATTTATCACGCGTATTTGCTCCCCACGATGATTTCGGGCAAAGTCTGTTTATTGTTCAAAATTTAAGTCGCAATGTTCATACATTTTCTGGGAACTTGCCAAGTTGAGTGTGTAGGAAAGGACAAAAGTATGGGGGAAATCACACAGTCTATACTGGATCATAAACAAGATCGTGGTGTGTAGAACAGTATTTGCCTAATCTACTTAAATAGGTTGCTGAGATGACATATTCAGAGAGACCCTTCCACAAATCGGCAACTCTATCTGTCTATGAACGAAAAATACTTCCTCAAGTCAAGTCAATACTGCTGTTTGTCCAGTTGTCATACTATGGCCTCTATATTTCCTTTGGACAGAATCAATATATCATAATTTTGTAGCATGCATTCCAGTCAAATATTTAAAAACCTCAATTATATCTCCCCTCCTGCGATAGTGAGCAAGAGTTCGTAATTTGAGTTGCACTATGAGTTCACGATATGACAAATTCCTAAATCCTGAATTCATTGTAGTTGTCCGTCTCGACATACTCCAATTTCCTCTGCTCACCTTGCCCATAGGTATTATAGCGTCTGCAACGACTGATCGTATTCCAAAATGAGTCTTAGTCCCTTGGACGAAACAGCATTGTTATTATATCTGCATCAAGATTCACAAAAATTCCTACCAAAAGTCTTAATAATTCCAAGAACTGTACTATATTTTCACAATTTGAATCAACTAAAACTCAAAGAAGTACACGTCTTGTAAGGAATTAATGAAGCGGCCACTTTGTAGCTAGTTCTTCAAGTCTCAATAAATCGTCTTGAACTTGCACAACAGTCTTTTCTTAATCTGAGAGAATATACACTGTCTAATGTCATCTGGGAAATCATTATCAAAGATTAAAAGAAAAATCGGTTCACGAGAGTGCTGACATATGGCGCGGCCGGGCAATGACTTGTATTTTCATCTCAATTTTCTCTATCATTTGGCACGTTTAGTATGGTAACAAATTAGCAAAAACTGTAAATTTCTTTTAAAATTCAGTAGGCTACTGGGATCTCTCAAAATGGTTAGTTTACCTCCAAAAGTGGTAGGGTTGACAAATATTACATTTAACAACCCTATATACCCGGCATACAGATCTCAAGCGTTGATGACTGCGTATCCGTCTTGATGATATAATCGTCTTCTGCTGTTTTAAAGGTATCGTTTACCATTGGAAGCAGTGATTTGAAAAATGTTCGAGTTATTTCATTTGATGCATTTGTGTAGGTCAGTTATATCACAAAACATCCTACATATGAAAAAAATCGCAATAAACCCTATAATATAAGGAAATGTCACTATTTTAATTAATAAGCCATATCTGTAGACGGTTTATCCCAGAAACAATGTTGTAATTTTCATGACTGTTGTTCACATTGCGTGTATTTAACAATACTTAACATTGATAATTCTGATTAACTTTTTTTGTTTACATTAGTTGTTTCTTTTCCTTATTCGCATTTTAAAACCATTCTGAAGCACAAAAGATGGGTTTTTGTTTCATGAGCAAATGGTAAATAATGCCGTTAAAGTACTACGAATAAAAACAACACGCTTTGAAATGGCTTACACACAGCTCTCTAAAATCTTGATTCCTACAGGCGTATTTCACTCTCCCATCAAGATAGTAGGACATGTAATTGTGTTCATCCAAGGAGAAACCCAAGTTTCGACAAAAATGATGGCGTGTGACAATGGCATCGATTCGGGGGGGGGGGGTGGTGATTGGGGGTCAATGCGTATGTTGAGGAGCTGTGTGTTTGCTACATGGCCTGCTTTGGCGTGTGGTTGGTTTGGCACATTTTGTTTTTAACGAATAAACAAAGAGAGAGAGAGAGAGAGAGAAGGGCCATTTCAGAAAATATCATGTTAGGATAGCAACTAGTAGAAGAATAGCAAAAGCTTATCATGAGTTAGGTTTATGTCATTGCCATGACATTTAGTAATAAGCAAGAGTTTCTATCATACTGGGTGTCTAAAAAAACAAACAAACAAAACAATTATACACTTTTGAAATGGCTGGCAAAGAAGAAATATATGATTTTTGGGGAAAAAAAGTTTTTATGTATGGATAGCTTATGGACTCAACTTTCATATGACACCAAAAAGTTGAAAAAAATAATTCAGGCTTGAATGAGTACTGCTCACTTTTGTAAAGGGTGTGAAAATTGCGATGAGATTGGGTTTGCTGAGTGTATTTTATGGTTTATTAAACCAAACTGTTATGCATGAGTAAACCCCAGTTGCATTTATTTTATTCATTGTAGCATTGCAAATTTTCCTGGGAGACTAAATGGTGTGTTCATATGAGTCAGGATGAGGTGATGGTACATGTTGCAATTTTCATGTTACACACTCTTATTTTTTTTTTTTTTTTTACATCTGTGACTTGAATGAAAACCTTAACCCCACATTGCAGTTATTTTCAGCTACTGGCTACTTTTATTCAGGTTACTCATTGACCTAAAGAATAAATAGCTGACACCTTTGACATTCTTTTTTTTTGTTGGGACAATCCATAATTGAATATTCAATGTTACATAATCCCTACGTGAGTGTTAAGTAAATCAATGAGATGTTCAATGTGGGTTGGAGGTTTTTATTCAAAGTCAGTCAAAAAAATCTGACAGTGTGTAACAGTGTGTCACTTGATCATGAAACATTAAGAATAAATTAAGAGCTGTAAGTTGTTACTCAGCCCTCATTCATCTTGGAGTCTTGGACTGACAACCAAAGATGGAGAGGCCTGAGTTCACACCGCAGCAGCGTTCTTTTACGGTAACAGAATACCACTTTGGTGTCATATGAAAGATGAAACCATTATTGTAACTATCGGAGGGCTAATTCCTGCGCATCCTAATTTTCATACCCTTTACAAAAGTGAGCAGTGCTCATCTAAGCATGAAATATTTTTAGACTTTTTGGTGTCATATGAAAGTTGAGTCCATAAGCTATCCATACATATAAACCTTTCCGTCAGAACTGTATATTTTTTTTTTATTCGGCGGGCATTTCAAAAGTGTATAGTTTCTTTTTTTTTGAGACACACGGTAGTAACATTTTGAGTGTTGCCCATGATTCGTGTCGTGAAAAAGACAGCTTTGACATTGAAATTAATGAATTCTTGCGTCGAGTTGTTTTTATTCCAACAACAGGTGTAATTGCGATTCATCGACATAAATACACGCCGATTTTCACTGTTTTGCGAAATAGGAATGATAAATATCATGGGCATTGTACTTGGGTGAGATAGTCAGCCACAAATGGCAGAAGCTTAGTCGAGTGCATTTGACATCTGTATTGCAATCAGGATGTCATGGCTTCGGATCTCACTCGAGTACGTTTTGAGATAAACTTGATTAATAATAAACTTGTAACAAATAAAAACAAAAATGGTATTAACACTTAAAAAAAATAAATACGCAGCCTCAAAAAACAAAAACAAAAACATACAAGCAACAGATAATTGCCTCTAGTTGGTTACGCAGTCATTGAAAGTGGGATTGTGCATAACACACTAGTCGTTCTACGTTGCCACCACTACTAGAATTCTAGCCTGGATACACAGGCTCTCATGTGGCCACCAAATGGTGGGCCATGTTGAGCTCATAACGCTAGAAGGTGTTGTATTTGTAATATCTGTTTATGAAGACTTTGAAAATATCTCTATTCATTTCGATATGACGATAATTGCGACAGTTTTACTTCTTTACAAGTAGTTTCATTTTCATTTTCTCATGCACTACAGGAACCCTAAGAACACAATATTTGATGTCAAACGGCTGATTGGTCGCCGATTCACAGACGAGAGTGTACAAGCTGATATGAAGCACTGGCCATTCAAGGTGATCAACCAAGAAGGCAAACCTAAGCTGGAGGTGGAATACAAGGGGGAAAAGAAGATTCTCGCCCCAGTGGAAGTCAGCTCCATGGTTTTGACCAAGATGAAAGAGACGGCCGAGGCATATTTGGGTCAGAAAGTCACTGATGCTGTCATCACTGTTCCTGCTTACTTCAATGATGCTCAGCGACAGGCCACCAAAGACGCAGGTGTCATTGCAGGGCTGAATGTTCTCCGCATCATCAATGAACCGACGGCAGCTGCCCTGGCGTATGGACTAGATAAGAGGGTTGAAGGTGAACAGCGTGTCCTGATCTTTGACCTTGGTGGAGGCACATTTGATGTGTCCATTTTGTCGATCGATGATGATATCTTCGAAGTCATGTCAACTGCTGGAGACACCCATCTTGGTGGTGAGGACTTTAACAACAGGCTGGTCAGCTATCTTTCACAGGAATTCAAGCGTAAGCACAAGAAGGACCTCACAAACAACCCACAAGCCATCCAACGTCTCCACACAGTCGCTGAGCGTGCAAAAAGAACCCTCTCAGCTGGTCCCCATGCCAGCATTGAGGAAGACTCTCTCTTCGAAGGAGTTGATTTCTACACAAGAATCACCAGAGCTCGCTTTGAAGGCCTCTGCTATGATCTCTTTAGAAAGTGCCTTGACCCAGTTGAGAGGGCTATTACTGATGCAAATATCAACAAAAGAGACATCGACACTGTTGTGCTGGTTGGAGGATCAACCCGTATTCCCAAGGTCCGGAGGCTTCTACAGGAGTTTCTAAATGGCAAGGACCTTAGCAAGTCCATCCATCCAGATGAAGCTGTGGCTTACGGTGCAGCAATCCAGGCAGCTATCTTGTCTGGAGATCGAAGCGCAGAAATCCAGGATGTCGTCCTCGTTGACGTAACCTCACTTTCTCTTGGAACCGAGGTGGATGGTGGTGAAATGTCAACCATAATCAAGAGAAATACGACCATTCCTGTTACGGCAACAGAGGCCTACTCCACAGCTTCAGACAACCAAACAGGCATGGACATTGAAGTGTACGAGGGAGAGAGGGCGCTTACTAAATACAACAACCTACTTGGAGAGTTCGAGCTGACAGGAATTCCTCCAGCACCAAGAGGTGTGCCGAAGATCAAAGTGACCTTTGACATTGACGCCAATGGCATCATGAATGTAACAGCTAAAGATCAGAGCACAGGTCGTAGCAACAACATCATAATTACCAACAACAGAGACCGTCTATCCAAGGAAGAAATTGAACTCATGATCAACGACGCTGAGAAGTTCAGACTTCACGATGACCTACAACGGAAAAGAAATGCTTCCAGAAACAAACTAAAGGACTACGCGTACAGCGTTAAATCCGCTGTCAACGAAACATCAGCCGAGAGGGAGCTAACCGCTTGTGACAAAGAAAAGGTCACCAAGGCTGTAGAAAAAGTTCTTCAGTGGTTGGATTCCAACTACAAGGCAACCGAGGGAGAGTTAACACAGCAGCTTGAGGAGCTTCAGAAAACCTGCTCACCAATCATGATCAAAATAAATGTTGCGAGGGGACGATAAAATGACTACCATCGAGTAGGGCTACAGCAAGGACTAGCTGATTAATTGTCTTACTGATGTGGAAGAGATGGAGTAAATTGGCCATAAACCATTAACTAAGAATAAGCATTTCAATGTATACTCTTGTTTAATATCTACTGCATTATGTATGAGGGAGTTTAGCTGCTGCCATACGTAACCTTTCTCAATGCTTTTTATTTTCATATTGCGGATACTTTTGATAAAGATATTGCATGGACAACGTGCAGTTTTGCGGGTAAGGAGGAGACTTAGTGTCACCCTGCGTAAGGACTGGTTATGAAAGGGTACAAACTCAAATTCAATTAGTTTTCTGAAATGTTTGCTTGAACGCCGACCTTCAAATTTTTCCATCAACTTGTACGAAAACAGAAATCGAGAGGAGAGTTAGAATGAAATGCTCAAACCAAATAGTGAATAAGACCATTTTAATTTTCATAGCTTTTATGTCCAGACGGTTTAACTACTTCAAGACTTTGCTGATTATCTTTCAAGATTTTCCAGGCAGCAAGAATTGTCAGGATATAGATCCTGTTTAATTGCTTAGATTATCCACTTTACTGCTCTATATGAGGTAGAATATGACTAGCAGGTTGATAATTTCTACTTTTTAAATGAATTCATTTTTCTTGCATAAAACAAAATAAAAATCTCCCATTATTCTACAGCTTTGTATCAGATATGTACGCAGGAATAGAAATACATAATTGCGATTACAAACTAAGGGTAAATAGTCAAAAAGATAAGAGACTATTCTAGACTGAATACTTCACAAATAGATCCAAAAAGCTTTCCGAGGCGATATCGGCTTATTATTCAGGTTACAGGATGTACCAAAGAAATTGATATTCATTTAATACACACAATCTCGTTAATCTCGCAATGCCCTTCCATGGTATAACGTTTTTAAATATTTCATATATACTGAATTTGAGTGAATTGAATCAAGGTATAATATTACGGAACCTTGTTATCAAATCGGCCTCATGTATAAAGTTCTTTTGATTTCAGGAAGATTAATATTTGTGCCATTTGTAGTTCTATTATGAATGAAAATTAAACGGTAAAGAGACGTATAGTTCAGGAGAGAAGGAAGCAAACACTTTCGATAACAGAAGAAATGAGAATTCAAAGCTGCTACTGTTACATAAAATAAATCTCGTTTCAGACTTTGAAATTGATGCTGCCTGACCTAAAAAGCTAGAATTATTAGAAGTTCTTAATACACCATTTTGTAAGCTGAATATGCACAAATCTCTCTAAAAAAAACTGTCCTCGGAAGTGTTTCTTAATCGCAAATACAGATTATATCTGACACGACTTTTCCATGGTATATTTTGATAGCAAGTATAAGAACAAGGATATATTGTTTTATTCAAATGAAACGTGACTTATATCTGAGCGAACAGATTTTACATTTATCTCGCTAACATCAATATTCTTATTTGTAAACATATATATTCCTATTTGTCAACAGCATGAAATAAGTATTTCCTTATACCAGTTGATTCATTATTTAAATTGAAACCATTTAGAAATAAAAGCAATAGATTATTAAGCACACCTCAACCTTCATCCCTCTACTTAATAATTTCTTGCTTTCAGTGATACCTTGTCAGCCTTGGACTACGTTACATAACAATGTCGGAATTTCGGAGCTTGGGCATTTATTCCATGTTTATCGCGTGTCACTGCCGGCAACTAAGGATAGCCGGTTGTTAAGTGTCGCTGCCCGCAAAGCTGTGAATAACAGGTTCGATTCCCGGTGATTCCTTTCCCCCCCCCCCCCGACATGTTTGTTAAAATCATAGATCAGCATTTGCGATCTTACAAATTTCAGTTGTAGAGGGGACAAACTGAAGAACCAGCTCACACCTTAACCTTCACCTCACAGCTTAATGATCTCTCGTTTTCAATTAGAAATATCAACTAATGCTTCGTTGACAGTTGACAGTCATACACGTTGATTGTTGTGAGATATGAAAATATCAGTGTCGTATGCATACAAGACCAAAGAATGTATGAAGTATAGCACAAATCGTTGAAGTTGATATAAAATTGGGGAGACATTAGACTTGATCACTGGGTTACCGACATCTCAGAGGCTGAATTTCAGTTTCTTTTTTTATTCGTTTTTTTTTTAATGATGCCCTTTCTCTAAATACATAGTTCCATTTTTTTCTTATTGTTTCATTGCGAAGTTTATAAATACATTTGTATTTTCTGGTCGATGTACCCTAAAGTTTATCAGCTTTTGTTTACTGCTTCTTTATGTTGCTACGCCCGGTGATTTTCTTTTGTGTGTGTGTGTGTTTGTTTGTTTGATTTATTTTTCTTCCAACCCAATTTCATACATAAATCAAGATTCTTCTCAGTAATATCACATAGGATATCAGTAAGCAGATTACAATGTACATAATTCAAAGAAGGAAAATTGATGTGTAAATTCATTCCATTAAGAAAATATAACTCGTGTTACCAAATTTCCAAATAATTACCTGAGAAATTATGCGGAAGAAGGACTGCCACTATAAGCAAAAGCTTGAACACGTGGCAGCCCAGGGACCTATCTACATAATATACATATTATATTGTTTGCGGAATGGGGAAATACTACAAAATGTAATACACTAATGCATTATGTTTTATATTATAGTGCATAGATACAAATAAAAGTAAAGTGAATGATGGTGATGACAGGGTAATGATGAGGGGAAAAATGTGATAATGAAGATGAAAGTGATGGGGGTGATGATGAAGATAATGGGAATGAAATGATATGACAGACACAGAAACATTGCGTATATTTTTTGTAGTTTTAAATCTAATTCACAGGAAAAAAAAATATGATCAAACAAAACAAAATCTATATTCAGATGCTATGTTCATAAATTGTAATTTGACAGTAACGTAGTTTTCAATCTAGCCGTAAATGAATAGAACATTTTACATAATTTAATATAATCTGGGATTGTGTTCCAAAGATTTGGTCCATTATGTCTTATGAATTTTTGTGCGATTAATAATTTGGGATTTACTAAGTGAAAATTTTGCGAATTACGAGTGGGATACGAATGGACAGTATAATTCAGTTTAAAGAAATCGTGAAAAGTTCTTGGAAGTAAGTTGTTCAAATACTTAAACATAAAAAGCAGAGAATGAAATGTATTTATATCAAATATATTCAGTGTTTTTAACTGATAAAAAAAGCGGATTGGTGTGGGCTAAGTATTGTGAACCAGTACAGATGCGAATGGCTTTCTTTTGTAATAAATGAATAGAGTTGAGTTTAGTCTTTGCACTTGTAGCCCACACCAGATGACAATACATAATATATGGTAGGATTAAAGAACTGTAAAGCATGAAAAGAGTATGTTCAGGAAGATAACTTTTCATCTTTGAAAGAATGTCTATATTTCTAGAAATACAGGTTGTAACATAACGTATGTGATCATTCCAGGTTAAGCTTTCATCAATGAAAATGTCTAAAAACTTAGTAGAACTTTTACGTTCAAGAAGTACATTATCAACCCATATATCATTTACAAAATCATTTGTATGAGTTTTCATATGCTTAAAATAAATATAATTTGTTTTTATCAATATTAAGTGATAATGTATTATTCTTAAAACAGTTTGATACATTTGGTAACTCTACATTAAGTGTAGACACTAACGTTTCTATATTATCATGGGAATAAAAGATATAGGTGTCATCGGCATATAATAAAAATGATAACATAGACGACGAATTAAGGATATCATTGATATATAACAAAAAGAGAAGGGGACCTAATATTGAGCCCAGGGGCACACCACACTTTACCTATAAAAAATTTGACGACATGTCATTATGTACAGCATATTGCTGTCTTCATGATATATAATCCCTAAACCACGAGAGTGCAACACCGCGAACACCATAAAGCTGTAATTTTTTAAGTAAAATATCATGTAACATATCAAACGCCTTAGATAAATCCATAAAAATTCCTATAACATGTTTTTTTATTTGCCATTGCGTTTGTAATTTGATCATACAACTGGACCAAAGCCAAATCTGTAGAATAATTCTTTCGGAAACCATATTGATGTAAATTCAAAACTGTATGATTATGCAAAAATTTATAAAACCTATCATATATTTTTTTTTTCAAGAATTTTGGAAATACTAGGAAGAATAGAAATTGGTCTATAATTACTAATTTGACAAGGATCATCTTTCTTAAAAACTGGGTTTACCTTTGCAATTTTTAAAGAATTGGGACATTTTCCAGACAATAATATTATAGAAAGATTGAATATGTGAGTAAGTGGATCAGCAATTTGATATATGATTTGTTTAAGTACTAATGTACTTATTCTATCACAGCCATTTGCCCTGCTAGAATTCAACCTTTTCGTAATATTAATAATTTCTGTGGGATTTGTAGGGTTTAAAAATAACGATGAGGAAATAGGTTCTGGCAAAGATTTCAAAAATCTTCATTTACATCATCAAATGTACCTGCCAGATTAGGACCAACATTAACGAAAAAAAAAGAAAAAAAAAAGAATTAGATGTATCGGCTACATATCCCTCATCAATAATACAATCATTTAATTTAAAGTCTGTTTTTGGTAAATTGTTGTTCTTTCTTCCCATCCAAATCATTTATAATTCTCCATGTGGCCTTCATATTCAACTTATCAGAATGATATGCTTTTCGTGAATTTCTTATGACAGTTGTTAATCTATTTCGGTATATCTTATATTTTCTCAAATTCAAATCAGTAGGATCATCTATATAAATCTTCTAAAGCCTATTTCTTGTATGTGTTGAACGTAATATCGATTTTGTTATCCAAGGCCTCTTCCCAATTTTAGTATCCTTTTTAAACTTTACCAATGGACAATTTTTATCATAATAATATTGTATTTTCCTATTAAAATTATCATAGGAGGTATTCACATCAAACTCACTGTAAACATCAAACCACTGTTAAGATGCCAAATCTGCTATAAAAGATTCAATATTTTGAGGCGTTTCCTTTCTATACATTACAGGTTTGGATGAGTTTTCAACAAAAGACTCATCATAACATATAAAAAATATGGGAAGATGATCAGATATGTCAAAATATAATAAACCGCTAACAATTTCTTTATCAGAAATATAAGAAAAATTATTACCTATCAAAGTGGATGAAATACTATTAATTCTTGTTGGTTTGTTTATATGTGGATAACAACCATTTGAATACATTAAATGAAGAAACTTTTCAGAATTTCTATCATTTTCTTAATTACATAACAAATTAACATTAAAATCACCCATTAAATATATCTGCTTATTTTCACGTGAAAACGCAGCAAAATACTTCTCCAAATCTTCCAAAAGCAATTCATTATGAGTTTTCGGGGGTCTATAAATTAAACCGACAATCGTATTTTTGTTTTTGGAACGTTCTATTTCTTTAAATAATACTTCACATTCTTCAAAAGAAATTTCAGCTCTTACTTTAAATTGCAGGTTTTCATGAATGTAAAATTCTACTCCTCCACCTCTTCTTCCTTCAGGGTCTGCTCTAACCATAATATCTTATATATGTTTATAAAATAGTTTTTAAATCAAACAGATTTGCTGAAGTAGAGTGGAGCCAAGTTTCTGTGATGCCAATAACTGAAAATGGAAAATTATCCACAGTGTGAAGAAAGGTTTCAAAAGAATCAAAGTTCTTATTCAAACTCCTAGAGTTAACATGTAACAAACTAAAATTCTTTGAGTTTCTGAAATTCTCAACAAATTCCGTAGTTGTATAATAATTACTGTCAAAAGTTGAAGTGTTTAACTCAAAGCAGGGTTCCTGCATTAAATCCATTTACACAGTACGTAGTTGTATTCTAAAATCTTTTCAATTTGAATTGGATTCAATGTGACGTTACATAAAAGGTTTCTGTGCGTGAAGGATGAATGAAAAGGGAAGTGAGGATGACAAGGATGAAGATGATGATGATGGGGATAAGAAAAGAAAATATATAGAATAATAAATAGCCCAATCTGCCTCACGGAGTGAGTGACTCTAGACAGAAGAGCGAGGGAGGGGGAAGGAGAGAGAGAGAGAGAGAGAGAGAGAGAGAGGGAATGAAAAGAGAGTTTACACAACAAAACTGGACTGAACAAAACGGTTACAATTAACGTGTAATATGTGTGTGTGTGGGGGGTGCTCAGAGTAGCCTTTCAGGAGTATTCATTTGTCATGCATGGTCCATAAGGATGATGATAAAGAGGAGGGGGAAGCGGAGGCGGAGGTGGGAAATGGGAAGAAGGGCGAGGAGGTGATGATGAACAGAACAACACATATTGGGAGAACACTTCCTGTATACTATAACGAATACACATATTATAGTTCTCATTCATATTGAAGAAAACGTGGAAGGTTTATGCATAGTCATCTCATGTATGTTCACGTAGCTCTATTGGTCTGCATTAGCAGCTTCATTAGCCTGGGTATATTGTATGAGTACAAGTACCTGTGTTATGGCAGGTGTTAACCTCTTACCAAGGGCATCCTTACCAAGGGCATGAATTCCGTACTATAATATTTTTGCTTTCTATGTTTTGAATTCGGAGAAAATATACCACATGTTATACAATAACAATACACTCCCATGGAGGTATTCAATTATTCTTCTTCTTCCGTGAGAGTGACCACAATCAACTTGCCGACATTCTGTCACTTTCGGGGAGGTCTAAGTTATGCATGTCTTCAAAGAGTTCAAGTAATTGCAGTAATAATCATCATCCAAATAAATTCATAGATAAATTTAACCAATAAACTGACAAGTCCATCAATAATAGTCATAATAATAACAATAATAATGAAAAAATAGTGCTAAGCAACTACTCCTGGGCCGAGGCTCGTGACACATAATATGTGTCGATGGTATTGGCCTCGACAACCTTCTGAGGTAATCTGTTCCAGTCTTTGACGGTTCTTGGTAAAATGGAGTTTTGGTGATAGAGAGTTCTGCTGGGTGGGACCAGGTATTGATGTTTGTGAGTTCTTCTTGGACGTGTAGGGAGTGGTTGAAGCTGTTCTTTGATCATTTCAACATGTGCAAGATTTTGTATTATCTTGCACAGCATTGCTAGGCGTGCAATTCGTATCTCCAATTTGATTAATGTATGATACATATCTGGGTATACACGAGATATACAGACGATTGATGGGAGTGCAACCCGTGCCATGAGCGTGGATTTGTTACCAAAATTCTCGTTTGTCAAAATTCACCACAGGTTTTGAATTGCACTTTATCTTCTGATAATAATTCAAAATAATTGGTTATTTATACAATAAGTGAACACCCCTTCCACGATGAATACCGTTCCCCATTCCTGTCATGCATGCATACGTATCTGGCAAAGCGGCGTGGGTTTGGTATTGTAATGGTCAATTTGTGGACTCTGTCATGTATGTTGACATCTGCAACGTTGTAACCTTTTTCAGTTATATGCATGTATGCATGTACGATACACTATACAAATAGTGATCCAGAATGTTTCTTTTCCTCTCATTTTTGATGTTGATACCTTACAGAGGAAGTCCATTGCTCCATAAAGAAGTGGAGGCAAAGTCACTCTGCTGATGAAAGAAATCATCAGATTTTGCTAATTCCAGGTATATAGTGTTCAGTTGAAATGCAATGTGATAAACTTAGTGTGCTTATTTTTCGCGTCTTATTCTCAGCTAAAGACAAGGCAACCGCTGAACACACGAATGACAGCCGTTGTAGCTGACGCAACGATTAAAAAAAAAGAAAAAGAAAACTGAGAAAAATAAAAAAGCATGCGTTCTCCCTCATGCTGTTTTGTTCTTCACCCACACAATTCATGCTGATGTGGAATAAATCGCGCATAGTGGAAGATAAACGTAAGACACGAGACCTTACCAAAAAGTCACCCTCTGCTTTAGCTTCTCTTGCAATAGACCGTAAGGACGTTTCTTTCCTAGAGCCTGATAAGTAAATACTAATTAATTGATTAATGATAATAATAATAATAAAAATAATTATAACGATGATAATGACAATAACAATAATAATAATATATATATATATATATATGTATATATATATATATATATATATATATATATATATAACATTTTACACCCTCCTAGGGATTTATTAAGTTGTTGCAAGTTAAGGCAATCTTCCTGCAAGCTTTGTTGTGGTTAAAGGAACAAAAGAAGGATACAATTTGAATAAATTAGAGAAACGGTCTATTGCTTTGACAGAAGACCAGGGAATGTTTGATACGCGCGCCCCTCGGGTATTCCGAGACTTCCCCGCATTTTGCTATGCTCATCTTTGTGAGATCCCTCGCCATGACGCTGAGTTTGCCACTCTAAATGATAAAGTTTCTCCCAGGGCATTCATTGCGCAAGATCGCTTCGGCGAGTCTATAGCCAAATAAACTGAAAAGCTGCAACAAGTGAGTTTTCATTGCTCGACAGTTCAATACCTAGCCAATGGATCAAACGACTAGAGATACCTTACTTCATAGAACGAAGGAACAGCTGTATCTCCTGTTGAAAGGCCCTGTAACACCTTTCCGGGTAAGCCTTGCGTGCAACTTGCGAAGAACAATTTTTACTACCCGGAGTTCCCCGCAGATGACCCGCACGTGATAATACCTAGCACGTATCTCACCCGTAGTTACCCGGAGTTGCCCTGTCACACCTTTCCGGGCAAGCTAGGCGGTCTTGTTGCGTGTGGGGATTTTCCAGCACGCAAGACAATTTTGCAGGCGGGCAAGGATATTTTGGACAAGTTTCGTATGCTACTTGCCTGCTGGATCCGTGCTACTTACGTACTACTTTCATGTGAACTGCGTGTCAGGCGCATGGGTGGCGAGTGATGGCTGACAACTCGGTGAAGGAATCCATCTGAAGGAATTTGATATGGCAGAAGTCCCACAGAATGTCATTATCTTGGCCGCATACGGGACTGCGAAGTACCTTCGTGGGAGTTGCCTGCGAGGTGCTGCCGCTAAGGGTCTCCTAGTGGCGTTCTGCGTGGACCTCTGCGGGCAATCCCCGCGACTCACCCGGAAAAAAGTCTTGGTCATGTCCAAAACTTGGTTGCGGGTAAATCGGACTTGTGTGCCCACCTCCTGTCAACTACGGGCGAGATACGCGCTAGGTACTGTCAGGTGCGGAAAAAACTGCTGGGAATTCCGGGTTGCAAAAAAATTTCCCCGCAAGTTAGTCCGCAAGGCTTCCCCAGACACGGTGTGACAAGGCCTTGAGCATGCTTAAAACTCGTTCCGGGTGAGTTGCGGGGGTTTTCCCGCAGAGGTACACGCAGAACACCAGTAGGAGGCCCTTTATAGCGGCAGCACCTCACAGGCAACTCCCACGCTGGTACTTCGCAGCTGTACGTAGGTACTTCGCAGTTCCCGCTCATAGCTGAAAATGGATCAGTTTCAAAGCTCTCATGCACGTCACACGGAATACACGCAAGTAGCAGGTAAATAGCACGCGTCTAGCAGTAAGACGCAGGGATGTCAAGTTCAAAAAAAATTATGAGTGAGATTTTCATTACTCGGCATCTCGGCGCGCGAATGTGCGCACGAGCGAGGGTGTGGGAGGGTTCCCCCCCCCCCCGCGGCTTCCCACGTTAGGGAGCCCTTTCAATTTTTAGCTCTTTATGGTGCGATCAAGGCCCCGTTTCATAAAAGATGGTAGGATGGCAACTCTTGTTGGAATGGCAACTTCCAAAAGCAACAGCCAATCAGGAAGCTGGATTCTTGTCGTTACCATGACAATTGCCATTCCAGCAAAAGTTGTTATCGTATCAAACTTTTATGAAATGGGGCCCAGGTGCATACTAAAAAGTGAATATTTTTTTTTTTTACTTATTTGGAAAGACAAAAGGGAAATATACCTTCCATTGCAACTATCACTTTAATCTTTTGAGCTATGCTCATCATTATAGGCCCAAGTTGCAGACTTTGCCTGATGCGTAAGAAAAATGGGTGCCATGCGTGAGATCGCGAGATGGCCCCTAAATGCTTGAGTCTCACGCAGAATGCGTGAGACTTGGTAGCTCTGAAGACGCAAGTACGGAACTTGCCAATATTCTTGTTCGCCAGTAGAAAATGACAGGGCAAATGACAGGGCCTAAACATGGTTGCGGGTAAAAAGATTTGCGTGCGCATCTCCGGGCGACTACGGGTGAGATACGTGCTAGGTACTGTCATGTGCGGGTCATCTTCGGGGACCTCCGGGTAGTAAAAATTGTTATTCGCGCAAGTCGCACGCAAGGCTTGCTCGGAAAGGTGTGACACTGCCTTTAGTACATGCGCTGAACGTATTCATACTGTGCTCGTGTACAGAGCAGCAATTAAGGCGATCGAGATTTTCCAACGATTTTCCGACACTTGTAAACACTAAAAGTGTGAAAACTTAACTTCTGTTCGAATATAGAGACTCAGATGCAAGCATTTTAGGTTACCGAATAACTAGGATGAGTTTGCGTATGTTTGGAGATCAATTGACAAACAGGTGCGAAAGTGCACTAGCGCCCCAGACCCTTTGCCAACTGGAAGGCAAAGGTGCAGGACAAAGACATCTAAACCTAATCTAGTTTTCGTCAATATCCTGTATAGCAAAATATTACGAGCAGAGGGTCTGGAAGCCAGACTAATATCCATGCTACATAGCACAAGCACACATGCTACGTATAGCGCGAATATATTGAATCGAAAAGACTGCAGGATTTCACGTCATCATGTAGGTCGGAACTTGCGGCAATTCTTCTGGCATTAACCTGATTGAGACAACTCAGTAATGTGTATACAGGAGTTAAAATTTTAATTGACAGTTGAAGTGCTCTCCGGGCCCTTGAAACATGCAAATTTGAGGATGCTTTTGTGAAAGAAATACACATTCTTTCGATGCACTTGCTTTTCAGGGGTACGATAGTGCATCATGAATGGGTGCCCGGCCAATGTGGCAGATAAAGCGGCAAAAACAGCTCTACAAGAGAAACATCGGAATCAACAATGGACTCAATAAGACGGAAGTTATATTTGTGTTAAGTAGTCATTTTAAAAAGAAGTGGCAAAAAGATGGAAAGAGACACAGTCCCCTTTAAAAGAAGTTCAGAAGTATGTTTTTGGAAAATTTGAAGGCAGATCAAAAAAACAAACAAACAACAACAAACAAACAGGGATGAACAAATCCTTATTCACCAAATCCGTATGAGCAATATTGGACTGAATTAATTTAACAAGTGGAAAGTAAATTTGCATGAAACAGGCAACTGCCCCCATTGCCCTAAGCCTGATAGATTTATGTAGGTACTTATTATTATGTAATCGAGTTTTAGTCTAATTTAGACTTACACATCGCACAACCGGATGTTTGCTTATCACATAATGTACAATGAGAATTATTTGTAAATTATATGTTTATTCATTGAAGCGTATATATGAAATAATTTGTTTTGATGTTTACATATTATCGCATTCGGGAGTCATTCGGAGTCATTCGGGTGTCATATGCGTTAGGCAGAGCACCCTGACTACGAGAAATGAGGGGTCTTGGTCTCTGTGCGCGACTGAGAAGCCTGCTCAATGTAACGAGCCGGGCTGACCAGAGTTTGTCATCAGCATGCACCAGGACCAACCAGGACTTATCTGCCCTAACCTATGACAGCAGACAGCGCGTATAAAAATGATGTAGAAGTATTAAGTTTATTTTCTGATAAATGCAAAATAATGATATTACACAGATGAAGGCGCAAATATTCATAATTATATAAATGATGCCTCTCAAACATAACAACAACATAGCAACATAACAACAACATAACACGAGCAGAGGGTCTCGAAGCCAGACTAATCTCCATGCTACATAGCACGTGCACAAGTTCCTCGCGATCACGTAGGTTTCGGCGTTTTCCGTATGGAAAGTCCCTCGCAGAGTCTACATTGCGAAATAATGCATTTGCGAGTACCTGCTCGAGTTGCGTTCAAACAGGGAGGTGGGGTCTTCCCACCTCCCTGGTTCAAAGTTCGGCTGCGATATGAGCCCATACGATAAACGAGAGGAGTTATGAACTTCATAACATTAACTAGAAGCTAAAGTTTGCTGATCTGATAAACAACGGACATTTTATTTTGCATCTGGTGAACTAGTAGGGGAAGAAGCAATTAGCAAATGCTGCTAAATCAGTGAACAGGCAGAACAGGAGGTAATAGATTTCAGTCGGTAACTCGAGTGCCATATATTTTCGGAAATCTTCAAAACTGTTGAGAAAAAAGCAAGAAAATGGCACCAGGAAAAGCACCAGCCATTGGTATTGACTTGGGAACGACCTACTCGTGTGTGGGTGTCTTCCAGTACGGCAAAGTCGAGATCATTCCCAACGACCAGGGAAACCGAACCACACCGAGCTACGTCGCCTTCACCGATACGGAGCGGCTCATCGGCGATGCCGCCAAGAATCAAGTTGCTATGTAAGTAAATCGGTCTGCTGCTTTATTGTCTTCCAGTTGTTGTGATTGGAATCATTTTCTTCTGTTCTGTTTTATTATTCCTACTTTTCAGGCAAAAAAAAAAAAAAAAACAACAACAAACAAACAACAAACAGATGATCTGTCTCCGGGAACCGTCAACCCGGGTTCGTTTCCCGAAGATACAAGTGTAGTTGAGGAATTGTGTATTAACCATACCGTCCCTGTAGTATGAGAGGCAAAACACCCTGTTCCTCGGATGATGGCGATCCCGTAAGAGAGTATTCAACGTAGATCGCGCTTTAGTCATTCATCGCAAAGAGCAGGGTGCATGTTCCCTCACATCCAACTGGAATCTACTCGATTGCTTCTGCCTTCTCATGAATGCACATTTCTCCAAAGTACATGTATGGGCTCTCATGACATGCACATGAAGTTCATCAATCTTGGTCTTGAATCTTAAGGACTAACCTTTGATCCACTTTGTATGAAGGATAGCTTCTTTATTCACTCTATCTCCCTTTAATACAAAGTTTCATTCCTTAGAGCAGCATGGATTTGATCTGCATTAAGTATTACAAGTGTTTGTAACCTCATGAAAGACCGCCT
Organism: Diadema setosum; assembly: GCF_964275005.1. NCBI lineage: Eukaryota > Metazoa > Echinodermata > Echinoidea > Diadematoida > Diadematidae > Diadema > Diadema setosum. The sequence continues at coordinate 9,856,061 of NC_092690.1, forward strand.
AGTGCAGATGAACATGCGCTATCCAGCCATCTTCTCTGATGGAAAATGAAACAAACCAAACTCAGAATCCATTAACTACATGTATCATAAAAATAAAATAGCTCATTCTCTAAACTACAAGAGAACATTTCCATCGCAAACTGCTCATCCCCCCCCAAAAAAAAAAACAAACGAAAAAGGAAATATAAGTAACTGCAGCTTTCCAGTTTAACCCTTTCAATACTAAATTCTGAAATCCCCATAGATTTAATACACAGGCCACCAGGTTCCTGTATGGAACGGGATAATAACTGTGGAACTCTTGGGGGGGGGGGGGGGGTAGGGGCTGGCTGGTCATGATACGCATATATGAATATATATATGTATATATATATATATATATATATATATATATATATATAGTATGTATGATTGCATATTGCTGTTGCGCAGATGACCACTAGCACAAAGAAAAAACACACGAACACACACACACGCACACACACCCTGCAGTCAAATGTGGTCAGCCCTTCCCCTCTTTTTTTTTTTTTTTAATATTTGGAATCTTTTATTTTTGCTTCCTGTTGGACTCCCCCCCCCCCACGTCACCTTTTTGGCTTTTGTCAATTCTCCTCTCCCAAGAAAAGTCTTTGGTCATCATAGGAATTTATAAGTTAGACAGTGACTACTTCCCCAATAGTGGGTGATCAGTTCTATCGTGTGTTTGAAGCTCCTTGGTTTCATGCACTCTCCATTCCCAAAGCCCCACCTCAAATTACGCTTCTGTGTCCGTTGATCCGTGGGCATGATGACCCTCGGTGCTGGAAGATCTTTCCTCTGCGAGAATTTTTCGTTTATTTATTTATTTATTTATTTGTTTATTTATTTATTTATTTGTTTATTTATTTATTTATTTATTTATTTATTTATTTATTTATTTATTTATCTATTTATTCATTTATTTATTCTT
>NC_092690.1:13084786-13179786 GCF_964275005.1 Diadema setosum
GTGTGTGTGTGTGTGTTCTAGATTGGGTATAACGTGTAAAAGGAAATATACAAGAAAAACCTTCAGAAATATTCTTAATTCCTATATATGTATCAGACATACACCTTTCAAACATGAATATGGTACAGAAACCAAAGCAAAATGAAGTTACGACATTCATAAAGAAACAGATCTTTGAATCATCAACATACACAAAATCATTTTTTATGTGTGTGATAACTAATAAGTACAGTGGTAAATTGAAAACGCTAGTTGTGAAACATCAATACCTTTTGACGAAATTGAATGCTGTAACTCTAGTCACGTGTCCTTCCGTTCTTGAAGGAAACCGAAACCCAAAGAGAAATGTGGATTGAGTGAAAGCAGCAACATTAGTAGAACACATCAGTGAACGTTTGAGGACATTTGGATAATCGATGCAAAAGTTATGTATTTATGAAGTTTTGATGTTGGAACCGTTGGATTAGGAGACTACCTGAGTTTATGACATCATGTGCGGACAACAATTATAAAGAATTAAAGAAAATTCAACATGCTTCCATTTTACTGGCAGTTGACTAATCGCTTTCAAAAAGCAGGGGGAATATATTACTACCCTTACCATATGTCAGCATCAAGTTGGTGGAATGTGTAATTTTCATGAAAAGTGAATTTTTGTGGAATTCCCTTCATAATTTCTTTACATTGTTGTCCACACATAACGTCATAACCTCTAGTAGTCTCCTCATCCAGCGGTTCCATCACCAAAACTTTAAAAAATTTATAGCTTTTGCATCGATTGTCTGACTTTCCTCAAACTTTCACTGATTTGTTCTACTAACATTGCTGCTTTCACTCAATCCATATTCTCTTTGGGTTTTGGTTTCCTTTGAAGTGTCGCTGTGTGACTGGTATATGTCTCCGCCATTTCGCACGATTCTCCCAAGATTGTCTAGAGTACGTCTTGACAGTGTGAGGCGACAATTTCACAGATTTGGCAAAGAAAAAGATATGATATGATATTAGGTTTGTCACAAATGGGTTGAGTGTTTACTTTCTTTGACTAGGTTTCATTTGGATGGATAGCTAAATTGTTTAAGAGAGCAAGTGCTTGGGAATTTGAGCATTTTCACTTGACATTTTGCCCTTTGACCTCATATCCCGCAATTTTTTCGAGTAATTACTAACTGGTAACATCCATTTTCAGGAAAATACTTTTAGCTAATTTCAAAATATGGGAACACTTGTGGAATTTTAACATTTTCACTTGACCTTTGACCCCATTGCCAATTTTTTTCCCTACAGATTCTGAACAATTTTGCAGTAATGCCTGTAGCTTTATACCCAGCATGCCTAGTTTGATTAAAGTTATACACTGGGTACTCTCCAAGGTATGGAGGAAAAATATAATTTCAGCATTAGATAGAATTCTAGCATTTCGACCTGACCTTTCACACTTGACATTTGACACAATGACCCCAAAAATCACAAGAGAATCATTGTCAGGGAGTATATGCATATGTACTAAGTTTCATGAAGATATCTTTATCCATTTCCGAGATATCGAGAAAAAAAGGTGACATTTTAGCATTCTTACTTGACCATTAACCTTATGACCTCATGGCCCAAAACTTTCCCTAGAGAATCTCTATCTGGTAATACTTGTATACACCAAGATTCAATAAAGAAAATAGCTTCAGGTATTGCATATATGAGGAAATAGTTCAATTTCAAGAATTTTACATTGACCTTTCACTTTTCAACTTGAGCATGTACATCCACAAATTAATAAGCACAACTTTGCCCACTAACGCATACATAAGCTAAGTTGCATTAACCCTAATCAGGCTGGGGGGCGGAATCCGCCCCCCCCCCCCAGACGTTTCGCGCAATATCTTCGAAACGCGATAAGCTCCCGCCGCGATGTTTCATGACTTTTTTCTTTCAAGTATCGCGCAACTTTTGAGACCCAAATTGTTGCGCCCGCGCGTACCGTTTTGACGCGACGCCCGTTCGAAAAAAATTTGTCAACCCCAAAATTGCTCTAAAACGTGATTTTGTGTACAAATCCAATATGCAAATTGTGTTTTTTCAATTAATTCACATAAAAATTCATATCTTCACTTAGAATGGCCGAAATTAATTTATTTTAGCATAATAATGCTTTGAAAAATGTCTGTGACAAATTTTGGCCAAAAAACAAACAAAAACAAAAGGTCAAAAAACAAGGAAATACATAAGAAATTCAAAAAACAATAAAATACATAAGAAATTAATTTCGATACAGATCTCTTTTTATCCTATGTCTCAGAAGAATGATTTTTTTTTTCAAAAAGAAACAAGGAAAAGTAGAAATTACGCGGTGCGTAATATAGTCCCCGCCGGAAGTAGCATTTAGTAGCAAAATGTACAATATAGGTAAAAAGATCAAGGTCAAAGGTCAAAGAAGTCAAAGGTCAAAATTCTATGTAGAAGTTTTGAAGCCCTCACCTAGTGCCATCACTTAAAGCAAACAGAATCGAAATCGGGTTAGAAATGGCGGAGTAGCATTTTGTAGCCAATGTACAATATAGGTCAAAAATCAAGGTCAAAGGTCAAAGAAGTCAAAGGTCAAAATTCTGCGTAGAAGTTTTGAAGCCCTCACCTAGTGCCATCACTTAAAGCAAACGGAATTGAAATCGGGTTACAAATGGCGAAGGAGTAGCATTTTGTAGCAAAATGTACAATATAGGTCAAAAATCAAGGTCAAAGGTCAAAGAAGTCAAAGGTCAAAATTCCGTGTAGAAGTTTTGAAGCCCTCACCTAGTGCCATCACATAAAGCAAACGGAATCGAAATCGGGTTAGAAATGGCGAAGGAGTAGCATTTTGTAGCCAATGTACAATATAGGTCAAAAATCAAGGTCAAAGGTCAAAGAAGTCAAAGGTCAAAATTCTGCGAAGAAGTTTTGAAGCCCTCACCTAGTGCCATCACTTAAAGCAAACGGAATTGAAATCGGGTTACAAATGGCGAAGGAGTAGCATTTTGTAGCAAAATGTACAATATAGGTCAAAAATTAAGGTCAAAGGTCAAAGAAGTCAAAGGTCAAAATTCCGTGTAGAAGTTTTGAAGCCCTCACCTAGTGCCATCACATAAAGCAAACGGAATCGAAATCGGGTTAGAAATTGCGAAGGAGTAGCATTTTGTAGGTAATGTACAATATAGGTCAAAAATCAAGGTCAAAGGTCAAAGAAGTCAAAGGTCAAAATTCTGTGTAGAAGTTTTGAAGCCCTCACCTAGTGCCATCATATAAAGCAAACGGAATCAAAATCGGGTTAGAAATGGCGAAGAAGTAGCATTTTGAAGCAAAATGTACAATATAGGTCAAAGGTCAAGGTCAAAGGTCACAAATGAAATTCTGTATAGAAGTTTCAAAGCTCCCATGTAGTGCTATCATATAAAGCAAACAGAATCAAAATCGGGTTAGAAATGGCGAAGGAGTAGCATTTTGAACATTTTGATCACACACGGACGCACGGACGCACGGACGGACACACGGACGCACGGACGCACGGACGCACGGACGGACACACGGACACACACACGTACGGAGCCCGTTTCATAGTCCCCTGCTCGAACTCGTTCGGCGGGGACAATTAGCTTAATTGGAGCATAAATAAGTGATTTAGAGCCCAAAACTGATTTTATGCATAAATTACAATAATTAATTAATATAAAATATAAGAAAAATTTTTCGGAGAAAGCAACCATACATTTTGATAGAATACGTCGCGGGCGTCGCGTGTGCCGATTTTCGGCGCGATCGCGCGTTCCATAGGCGAGATCTGAAGGGGGGGGGGGGCGGAATCCGCCCCCCGATATAGCATAGCCAAAAAAGCCCAGCCTGATTAGGGTTAAGATATCTCAAATGGTTTTTAAGTTTACACTGTCCACTAAATCTATTACCGACGGAAAGACATATGGAAGGACTGACGAACAGACAACCCAAAATCATAATGCCTTATGACAACAGCTCTTGGTGGAAGCATGAAATAGGGTTCTCACTTTGCATATCTTTCCATTTCAAAACCGATTATTGCATCTGGTTCGATCTTTATTCACTGCCTACCGGGGTACATTCCAAAACTACGAATAGCGCAGTGATCAGTGATCATGTTCGACTTCTGTCAAGATTCTTCGCCTCTGAGAGACGCTATGTCACCCCCTCCCCCCATGCGCACAAACAAACACATACACACACACATACACACATACACACACTATCTATTTTCATTGCACAAAGAGGTGATGGGGATGTCAAAGACTACAAAATCAATTTTGCTACATCAAACTGAGCCTCTGAAAATCATTTTAAAATATCACCGTACATAATATATTGGTAAAGAGAAATGTCAAACATAATAATGGCACTCTACGCTAAATGGTGTTCAAAACACGCTGTGTACTCCTGTTTTATTTGATACTTGGCAGATTCAGTGTGATTGCATATTATTGACAGTCGTGAAATGTGGTCAGAAGCGAATATAACAAGATGTGAAAATATGACTTTGCATGATAATGTATTACACTTTACCGCTTACAAGTGACAGATAAAAAGACTTTAAAAAAAAAAGAATAACAATACAAGACACAGACTGATAGAGCAAATGTTGCTTATTTGTACCATCAAACTAAAAAGTAGATCCCTGTCATCAGTACAGTGTAGTTCTCCCAAACTACTGTAGCTGGCCTTCAACTGACATGGAATTCTCACTACCCACCAACCCCCATCGACGTAGAATAAATATATTTACAAATCTGAGCTACAGTAGTAGTCGCCTAAAAGCATGAACACGAGACATACACTTTCTCCTACTTCTCATTCCACAGTGCTTTAGACAGCACAGGTCCATAATAATACTTATCTCAGAACATGAGTCACACAACATGCTCATCATCATATTATTACCATACCCTGTTGAATTGAATTAAAATCATGTTGGGACTAATATGTGATGTTGTGGCATTTTGACCCTTTGTCATAGTCAAACTTTCAACTCGAAAGGGCTCACAATGATGACAACAGAATACATGGATGTGTTTTACATATATATATATATATATATATATATATATACATACATATATATATATATATTTATATATATATATATATAATGCTAAAATGTAACACACATAATACATGTATGAACACATAAGTACACACACACAAACTAAGCTCATCACATAGCAATTATCTGCATTGCATTGCTCCAGAAAAGTAAATACACGCACATTGTACTACGTACCTGAGCCTTCTCTCTAGTATAGCATTACTAACTTAAGTTGCACACAACTGTACTGCTAATAATGCTACTGAAATTGACAAAATTGACAAGATAAACGATAAACATAGAATGTTCAAAATCAAAACAACAAAAAGCTGAAGGTGATCACATGATTTATGCATTCAGTAACGATATTGGGTAGGACTGGAACTGAGTGAAAGGGACATTACGGTTTGAATGATTTGGGTATACGAAGGGGGAGATGGATGAAAGAGATTGCCCTAAGGACCAATACCAACAAAGCTGGGAGAGAGATGGTGAGAATGAAGCAACCTGCTAGGAGAAAGAGATGAAGAACAAAGATGAGGTTTAAAGGGGAAATCCAGTCAAAATATAAGTTAGACTGATAAGAAAGAATAAAATATTAAGAGTTCAACAGTAAAATTCATTATTTTATTATATTATTATTTTATTTTATTTTATTATTTTATTTTATTTTTTTATTTTATTATTTTATTATTATATTTCATTATTTTTATTCATTTTATTCCTTATATTTCATCAAAATTGGATGAAAAACAAGGAAGTTATGACATTTTGAAGATTTGCTATTTTTTCGGGAAACAGTTCTTGAACGGTCAATATGAATTTGCAAATGGTAAAGTGAGCATGTCATTCCCTCACAACTTGCCATATAGTTTGTACATAAAATTTTGAAATTTCCTGTTTTTCATTCAAATGCAATTACGCCCGAGGCTCAAATCCTTGTATATCTAACTGGTCACTATTCTGAAATTATTCAACCAGGAATAACATCATGTTCCAGATTTCAATGACAGAATCATTGAATTTTTGTCATTTTTTGTACACAATCAATGAAAAATTGAGAGGTTATGACATGCTTAGCTCACTCATTTGCATATTCACATCCACTGTACAAGAACTGTTTTACAAATTAGCAAAATTTCAAAATGTCATAACTTCCTTATTTTTCATCCGATTTCAGTCAAATTTGTACTGTTTGCCTCGTAAGATTTTACACTTTTTATGAGACTAACTTATATTTGGGCTGGATTTTTGTTGAAAAAAAAAAATCGAAATGAAAATTTTCAGGTGATTTTGATATAGGAAAAGCAAAATGTGTATGGACTTGAGAAAAAAATCTGAAATCAGATTTAAATCTGCAGAATATCATGCCTGCATTATTCCAGGATATTGTCTATGTCTCTTTTTATTCCATCTTGTGTAAATTGTGTCTAAAAGATATGGTCCATTCCTCTGCAAAGTTATGATCAAAAGGAGGAAAATTCAAACTTATAAATACTTTTAGCAAATCACACTAATTTTCCTTGCTCAAGAGAACAAACATTGCATTATAAGAATACAGCTCATGATCATGGGGCAAAAACCACTAGTCCCAGGAAATTATATAAGATAACTCATGAGGCGCGGTCAGACTGGCAAAAGATCGAGAAGTTTAAGATCACGATCTTTAAGATCTCGAAGTTTTGCCAGTGTGACCGCAAACTTCCTGCACAACTTCCCGCGAAACTTCTCAATCTGTTTGTGGGCGGTGCCTCCGAAGCGCGAGGTCATTGTCATGTGCAGATGCGCATTGTTACGTCACAATCACTCGCCATCAGACGGCGCACTCTTGCTTGTGTGCGTACCAATGGCCCAAACTTCGCGATCTTAAACTTCTCGATCTTTTGCCAGTCTGACCGCGCCTAGTGTCAATATATAAATGGCATCATGGCACAGGAACAGCTTTTTAGGTTTTGTTACCTATTTACCCTTTAATCCTAATAATATGGCAAGGTGCATCCAACATTCTTCAACACATTGGCCAGTAAAAAAAAATAAATGATAATAATGATAGTAATAATAACAATAATAATAATAATAATAATAATAATAATAATAATAATAATAATAATAATAATAATAATAATAATAACAATAATAATAATAATAATAATAATAATAATAATAATAATAATAATAATAATAATAATAATAATAATTTTCTGAAAACCACAAGGATGACAACACAGTACAAAGACTATGGAGTTAGCACCATTCTTGTTTTGGTAAGAAAATATCAAAAGCAGTCTAGTACCATCCTATTTGGCAAAAGGAAGCAAGTCCATAAAAAAGTACTTCTAAATCTTATAAATCGGTGGAATGTATTCCGTACTTAATTCCGGCATCACAGCACTGTTATTACCAAAGGACTCAGAGATCTCTAACCAACATGGGTGGCCTGTGCTCAAGATGAGACATTCAAATAGAACAGGGCAGGTAAAGTCTAGTATCAACACTGACATCTCAGCTTTGGATATGCCTGTCAATTCCTGTCATAAAAGTAGGGCATTGTAGACATGAGGCATTTTCATGAAAGAAGGCTGCTTTCGTAAGGACAAAAAAATAAATAAATAAATAAATAATCAACCTGTTGATTGATATCATTTCAAAATGTCATTATCGTAAAATGAATTACACAGTATGATTCATCACTTTATAAGGCAATCCATGAACAGGGTAGCTACAGCTTTCAATTTTATGGCATTCAGAAAGAAACTATGAAAATTCAGGAACTTTTTCTTCTGTTGAACTAGTTTTCCTACAAGTCCTGAAATTAAAAAATTACAAAACTCATCTAAGTTTGTTTTTGTTTTGTTTTGTTTGTTTGTTTGTTTGTTTTTTTACACATCAGCAGTATACAATCAAGATGAACCTATTAAACAGTAAATCTGTGCAAGCATAGAAGGCCAACAGCTCTTTAAACTATCTGAGTACAACCGCCAAATGTTACAAATTTTTCTGTTCCACATAATATTCCAAGGCACAATATAAAGATATCGAAGGGGTCTGCCACTCATGAATGATAAATAGATGTATTTGGTTCACTAAAAAATCAATACTCAGTACACATCTCTGTACTGAATATCTCTTCAAAATAAAAATGGAAGATGGAAAAATAAATTACATACTCTGATACTTTGCACTTTCAATTTAAATTTCATATCCAATCTCTATTGATATCCATTCCTTCCTTTTCATTGCACACGAATATACATTCTCCTTCTATTCCTCCACATAATTTGATTCACCGACCACTGTAGAATTCCCTTGTGACAGTGAATCTCTGACAGCTTCTACATTCCCTGCTTCCTGCATGTGAGTTTCCTTCCATCACTCACTCTTCTTTTCATGAATTTTCCTCCAATGAGGATTTTGACTTTCACTCTAAAAGTTCTCTCTGCGCAGCCACTTGTCCATCTCTCGTACCTCTGTCCGCCCTTCCGGGTTCTGCTGCATTCACGAGACAGCCCGGGCTGTGTCTGCATTCACTTTAGGTTGTGTCTGCAGTCACCTGGGCTGTCTCTGCATTCACCTGGGCTGTCGTTGCATTCACTTGGGCTGTGTCTGCATTCACTTGGGCTGTGCTTGCATTCACCTCAGCTGTGTCTGCATTCACCTGGGCTGTGTCTGCATTCACCTCAGCTGTGTTTGCATTCACCTGGGCAGTGTCTGCATTCATCTGGGCAGTGTCTGCATTCACTCTGGCCATATCTGCATCCAGTTTTATATTGGTTCCAACCATGATGTGCTCACTGATCGTTGTAAGTGGTGCATCTGTATCATCACCAGCAGCAAGTCCTATATTTTATTAGAAATTAGAATATTCCCCATTAAAAAAAAAAAAAAAAAATGACCAGAATTTAAACTAGATGCAGGCATAAACCAAAAGATATGTCTTGATAAAAAAAAAAAAAAAAAAAAAAGGTATAATCTCAGGCAGCCAAAATACTATGACCAATCAAACATAACACAGAAAACTATTGTGGCTGTGTGTTTATCACGTTTCCACATACAATCATTTCATGCATAATAATAATCCTATGATCATTACTTGCACAATGAATTTTGATGCAATTATAAAGTAGCATTACCTAAAATGCCTATTAGGAATATCCCATGCCACCTTTAACCCTAATCAGGCTGGGGGGGGGCGGAATCCGCCCCCCCCCCCCTTGACGTTTCGCGCAATATCTTCGCAGCGCAATAAGCTCCCGCCGCGATGTTTCATGACTATTTTCTTTCAAGTATCGCGCAACTTTTGAGACCAAAATTGTTGCGCCCACGCGTACCGTTTTGACGCGACGCCCGTTCGAAAAAAATTTGTCAACCCCAAAATTGCTCCAAAACGTGATTTTGTGTACAAATCCAATGCAAATTGTGTTTTTTCAATTAATTCACATAAAAATTCATATCTTGACTTAGAATGGACGAAATTAATTTATTTTAGCATAATAAAGCTTCGAAAATGTCTGTGACAAATTTTGGCCAAAAAATAAACAAAAACAAAAGGTCGAAAAACAAGGAAATACATAAGAAATTCAAAAAACAATCAAATACATAAGAAATTAATTTCGATACAGATTTTTTTTATCCTATGTCTCAGGAGAATAATACAAGAAACATTTTTAAAAAGAAATTAGCTTAATTAGAGCATTAATAAGTGATTTAGAGCCCAAAACTGATTTTATACATAAATTACAATAATTAATTAATATAAAATAAAAGAAAAATTTTTCGGAGAAAGCAACCATACATTTTGATAGTACACGTCGCGGGCGTCGTGTGTGCCGATTTTCGGCGCAATTACGCGTTCCACAGGCGAGATCTGAAGGGGGGGCGCAATCCCCCCCCCCCCCGATATAGCATAGCCAAAAAAGCCCAGCCTGATTAGGGTTAAAAACTTGTACCTTATCCCACAGAGTAAGAATCGTGCATCCGATGAAATACTCATTTTCTGCATTGTACTTTTTCAGAGAGATGTGCCGTGCAAAACATCGCATGTGATTTGGGAATGGAGACACTTGAAAATGCATTCCAGTAAGGCACATCGTTACTGACTATTCTTCAGGGTTGTATTCTTCTCCATGACATTATAAAATTATGAAAAGGCGTGGTCACACAATACTTATTTTGGCCTATTTGGGCTTTTAATCCTAGCTGACTGTGCAATGGTGTCCACCGGCTGACTCTGGATAGACACAAGGCATAAACTGTGTACCCTGCAATCTAACCCACATGCGTGTGGATAAACCTTGGGGAAGTCAGAAAGTGATATAATCAAATTTGATTGGTACTCAACTATATGACAATACACAGACACAAGGTCCCTACAATCTGTTTGTTTAATACATGCCCTTGCACAGCATGACACAGATAAATTTCAGCTCATTCACCATAACTGCCCGCAGAACTCACCAATGTAGTTTGTGAGGAAGTGGATGGCAGCCTGGTTGTTTGCTGCCATGGCAACATGGGGGTCCAGCTCCCCCCGCATGCTAGCCACCTTGCAGAGGAACTGAGGGAGGAGGAGGCTGAAGTCTGACTGGCTCTGATGCACTGTCCGTCTGATCATTGTCAACATTACAAAGAGAAATATCCGACAAAAAAAAAAATAAACAAATGAAATATTACATCCATAAGCCTTTGACTGTACGCTATTAAAACAAATGAAATATTGTACTAGCCCTACAGACTTTAAATGTAAAACATAGTTCTTGTACGCCTGCAGAACTGTCCAATTTCCCTTCAAAATGTACACGTACAGTATGCCTAAGAAATGTGTGGAATAACGCTGTAATAACAAGATATTCATTGGGTAACAACAAAAATGCAGAATATTAACCAAAAAGTTCGCCGGAGTCGCAATCTTACAACTTACCCGATCAGGGTCAGACTAACTAGGACTCAGGGACAGCTCGGCCTTGCTTTGACGCCGGGACTGAGTTGTCCCTCTGGATTGTACAGTGTTGTACTATGGGAACGCTTCACGATCTGGCTGGTCGCAGTTAGGGGCCGAGTTAATACAATGCACGCATAAAAGACCCTCCTTGGCACGCATACAAAATAAACATGCGCCTATGTATAAAATATTATGGCAATCACGAACTGCGTGTAAATTGTCTGAAATAAGGCCGAGTTGTCCTCCAGTCCGAGTTAGCCTGGATCCTCCATGGAATGAAATTTGGTGCCTGGTATAAAAACTTTTATTTTTCTATACTTTTTATCTCAATATACTCCAAAACTACTCATCATCCTGGCAAACTGCATCAGCCATGTAAGTTTCTTGGTAGATATTTACGACATATTGCAAGCAAATATGAAATGGTGCAAGATGGGTTCTCAAATCATTTCAGAACTACATTTTACCTTAAATTGTCAATTATTTGCATCATGTCTAATGCAAAAGAAAAGCACAGGTTTTCTCACCTAATAGTTACCATCTGCCGAGGACCCGACGTAGCCTCTGCATCGGGGAGCAATGTCATAATTGCGGCAATGTTCTTCTTCCACTGGAACTTCTCTGTGTTGACGAAGAGGACAGGCTGAGTGAGGGTCATGTGACTGTCGTCCAGCGGGTACATCCATGCATCAAAGCACACACCACACCTTGGGTGGACAAGATGAGACAAGATGAGATAAGAGAAAACATTGGACAGTCATAGCACTGTTCATGCCAAATTAAACTGCCCCCATTTCGCTGACCATCGGATGCTTGTTTGTTCAAAAAAAATGCCAAATTTTCAGCATCCTGATGAGTTCCGATGAAATCTGAGTCCCATTTTATAAAACTTGTTGTCAGTGACAACTGCCACATTTCTGTGACAAATTTGCTCTTAGCCAATCAGATGCAAGGATTTCAGTAGCTTATAACAACTATTATTACAACTTGTCACTGATAACAAGTTTTATGAAACGAGGCCCTGATCAGGCAAGCCCCGGAGACTCACACCAGGGTCCCGTTGCATAAAACTTTTTTAGCAACCTTAAGAAATTCAGGTTGGGATTCGCCCAACCTGAATTATTTAAGGTTGCTAACCTAAGAATGTAAAATCTGTTGCATAAAAACTCTGGTTGGGAGCTTCCAACCAGAATTTTGTGATTTCAACCGGAAAAAAATCCGGTTGGAGTTTTATGCAACGGGCCCCAGGGCTCACCAAGGGTGATACCAATGCCAGAAGACCCCTAAAACCTGGACTCGTTAACCTGTCTGATAACTGTTTAATCATCAGACACAGACTTGTATAGGATGCTAGCTGGACATGCCAGGCAGCCACACAACACAAGTCTGACACACATCCAACAAGCTCAACTCTCATTAGACTAACTGGACACTTATCTGACACTCAGTGTCCGATGACAAACTAAGCTCTGAACTCAGTTCCTTTATTGGACGACTTCACCTCATCAGATCACGCCCAACATGTCTGACATTGGCCTAATAGTCACCCAACACAAGTCGGATTCATCAGACTGCTATCCAATACACTTGGATGGATGGCCAGAAGCAAAAATCTTTGCTTCCATCTAGTGATGAGAAAAAAAAAAAAAAAAAAATCTCTGTGGAATGGGGGCATTAGGTCACTTTCGTCTTTTGAAGACTTAGGAAGAGGGCAATCCTACGAAAAACAAAGTTAGGTCGCACATTAACCACGTATAATTTCCAGACAGTAAAACCGCACATCATATACATTCTGACATACACAAGTGCATAGATAGCTTAATACAAACATTAAATCGTCGGCCGTATGCCAAAAGGACACTAATAGTGTGCAAAGTCAATGGTGTTAAGGGCCTTTTGGCATAAGGCCGACGATATACAGACAGACAGATACATATGTGTAGATATCCACAAAAGCACAACATCTGTTTAATATTTTTCAAACTCAAACTCACTTGAAACGTTTATCCCGACTGAGGCAAGCGAGGGTGGTGGCCCCACCAAATGAATGCCCACAAACAGCCACATCTTCCATGTCAAGGTGGTCCTAGACAAGGTCAAGAAATTGTACAGAGCGTATCAAAAAAAGGTAATCCAACTTTGGACAGCTACCATTTCTTCTAATCTTTTATGGTCCATAACCTTTAATCAGACAGGTAGCCATGTTAAAGGTTATGGACCATAAAATGTTAGAAGAAACACTCAACACAAACCCTAAACACAAACCTACATTTGTACAGGCTGGCCTGCTTATGTGGTAATTTTCAATGACAGATCTCATCCATTCAGTGAGACATTCATTGTTCCTTCATGTGACACACAAACTTAGATAAAGTGCAATTTATCATTGTTGTCTTTAAAGCTCATGTGCTCAGTCATGCATGACATTTGTCAACATAATTAGGCATCAATGGAAAGGGGAAGAGTTCTTCTTTCCTCACAACTAAAATTGCACTCTCCATAGCTGACAATTACAAAATGGTAGCCCTCCAAAGTTGGATTACCCTTTTTTATATGTTCTGCATACACTAGTGTGAAGACAGTCATTTTCCGTAATCAAAAAAACAGTCAAAAATTCATGGCAATCAAAATCTTTTCCAAGACGAATTTTCCTTTATTATGTGTATAAACTATAATTAAATAAAAAGCATGTTCTCCCTACAAGACAGACAAACACGTAACTCCGTTGTATTGGAGTTTTAAAGACAGGCCATTTTTTTTTTTTTTCGTTTTTTTTGGGGGGGTTCATTATATCAAAATTTCTTTACAGCGAAGCAAAGAAACAATATGAGCAAAGGGTATACAGATAATAATTCTGGGATCTGATTTCTTTCTTTCATCATAAAAGTGTTTATTTTAACAGTAGCACTCTGTATCTCTTTCTCTCTCTCTCTCTCTCTCTCTCCGCTTTACAGGTTCTAGCTTACACAGACCATCTTAGAATCTTCCTATTATATAAAATTTTTGTTTCACTGAAAAAAGGTAGGGCCTATAGTTCATATTCCAAAACACACTGATTTATCAAAGAATTCCTCTGCAGTGATATTCTCTGAATTGGCAGAGAAATGTTGAGAGATACATAAGTTCATAACCTTATCTTTTCTACAAAACCTGCACCAAAGAAATTAGAAACTTTGCTGTGGTGCTTTTCGTTTCACAGTCAGTGATAGTTTAACGAATGCTCAGACATACAGTACATACACTGTACACCTTTGTGTTCAAGAACTAACAAACCTATTAACACTAGCATATACATGGAGTAACTTCAGAGTACAAAGGTGCAAGAGTGACAGTTTAGTTACCTGAAATTGAGCAAGGTCAAAGTCTGGGTCAAGGTCATTTTCGAGCGCCGAGCCATCGTTCAAGTCTTGGAGGTAGTCTAGCACTGCTATACATTCATCTTTTCTCTGATTAACCTGTATGGAAGAAAATCAAGGAGCAAGACTTGTTTTTTAAAGATGTTTAATCCCTCATCAGAAACTTACGTGTTCATAACTGGTTCAGAATACCTCACATGATCGAATATGTTTCCACTACTGTACAAGCTGAAATTTTTGCATACAGATATTTTCGTGAATTGCTACTTGGAGGACATTTTCGCATGTTGTTAATTTCGCGGTTGCGAGGGTCTAACTAAACTTAGTTATTCACGCGTTGTTATTTTCGCGGTTCAAAGGAGATTCGCGAAATTCACGAAAATAAAACCGCCGCGAAAATTTCAGCTCGTACAGTATATGGCAAATGTTGGGATAAAAAAGGTATTCTCTCTCAGAATGTGATATGATGATAAAAAAAAGTGTAATGTTTGAAATATGACACCTCTATTCATAGTTTGCTTGACTAAAGGAGAGAAATAGACATTAGCAGCTCTGATAGAATGTAAAGACATTTTTTTTTGAGAAGTCTTGGAGCACTGCATTGGTATTCACTTAATAAAAAACTTATACAACAATAATGCTGATAATAATAATTTTCAAAAAGCGCTATTAACTGACTCAGACTGAATCATTTCCATCATTTTAACTACCATAATGATACAATATAATGATACAGTCAGATACATTGTAAACAAACACACTGCACATGGAGTTATAACTCATTCAGGGGCCGCGGAAGCGGGGGGGGGGGGGGGTTGGGGGGGCTGCAGCCCCCCCATACTTTTGACTCTTAAAAACGAAATCGTTTACAAAAAAAAAAAAAAAAATCGAAAAAAAAGTTGTAAAAAAAAAAAATCACCCATGAATTTCAATTTCCAAAGATTCCGCCCTTAGATTCTTCTAAGCGGGGGGGGGGGGGGGGGGGGGGGGGGGGGGCTTGACCTTGACACCACCCCCACCCCCCAAACTGAAAAACGTTCCGCGGCCCCTGTCATTTACCTATAAATGTAATGAACAAGTGAAAATTTGACCATTTCCCAAATAGCTTGATTTGGGAAATGAGGGGGGGGGGGGGGGGAGGGGGGGGCTTGACCTTGACACCACCCCCACCCCCCCCCCCCAACCCGGTCTCACAGCCCCCCCCCCCCCCAAAACTGAAAAACGTTCCGCGGCCCCTGTCATTTACCTATAAATGTAATGAACAAGTGAAAATTTGACCATTTCCCAAATAGCTTGATTAATAGGTGGCAGTTGTCTTTTAAGTTGATAAGAGCTACAATGAATTTCTAGTACTGCTAGAAGAAATGAGCAGATACATTGAGCTAATTAATCATAAGGGCAAAAATTACATAGTTTTGGAAGTAGTCTATAATGAAGGCAGAAAAACTAATGATGCAGACACTTCTGGCCAAAAATTGAATGCTCCGTGTGATATCACAGTGACTGATGCAACTTGTATATAAGAGGAAGGGCCATGCTCAGATAATTTATCTTGCTAGCCATGATCAGGCATTTCTGGTGACCTACATGGAAAGATACCATATCCAAGGTCATTGCACTGAGATACACTCAAGTATGCAATAGCAAAGTAGTTTGAGTTAGTAGGATGACAAGAGTCTACCAAGTTACTTTAGGGACAAGGGGAGAGAAGATCATCTTCAGTCGCTTCTTTTTGTGCGGTGATTTGGCTTATCAGTGTATGCGCAATAGTGAATGTGTATGCACGTGTGCACATGCGTGATTTGTGTGTTTGTTTGGCAAGTCCAGGGTTCAACACTGAAGTGTATCAGTCTGCTTCCAACAGTACTGATAAAGTGCACTTAATCTCAAAAAACAAACACACACAGACAGTGCTCTTCTAGTGTCCTTCACAGTTTCTTGTGAGATACTGATCCTACATGTATATGATTTCAGGAGAGCTGTAACTGGATCTTTCCAAAGAGACAGCTGTAAAACCAGATCAATTTGCGGGATGAAATTTTCCCAAATTGGAGCCAGCACCCTTTTTCGCTGCATAAAATTTTTGAGAATTGCCACTGACATACAATGCATAATTTTATAACAGACACAAGAACTTTCATGTGCACATTTTTATTTTGCGAATCTGGGCTCTTGCAAAAGTTGTGAAATTAAAATGCACACAGAAATTTTTCTGTTTTTACTGTATAGCAGTCCTCTTTGCTTTGCTCATTAGTATGGTAGTACGGGTTAGTCCTTTTCTCTTTCTCTCATTGCATGAATTTCTACTTCCTCATCCTGTAAATTGACATAACCCATTGACTTGGGTCTAGTTAAAATACACTGTATAGTTAATATACATGTTTGCAACCACAGTATTACACGAAAACAAAATGAATAAACACACACACAAAAAAAAAAAAGATACTGTAAAAGTGGAAATTTAGCATCAGTGATTTTTCATGTTTTGCCGGATAAGATATATTTTTTGCATGTTTACAATTCACAGATGATCACAGCAATTGGCCAAGCACTTCAGACAGCTCACTACTACCACGGCGGCTTAGGGCTTTGGCAACACATACTATGGTGAAGGAAAACTGGTCCACACTGTGATAGCAAAGTCACTCGTGCTAAAGGACTATTGAACATGATGGAAACTACAAAGAACATAGCAGTTGTACTCCTACAATATACCTACCTTGAATTCAAAAGTTGGAAAATAAGATTACATATAACAAGTTTTAAAAAAATGCACACTATATATATTTTAGTTTCATGTTCGGCAAAATGAGCAGAAATTGCACCCTGCTTAAAGTTCCACTTTCGTAGTACAGTCTAAAAGCAGAACTGACATATACATGCATGTATTAACTTTTTGATGACATTAAAAAAGATCATGATATTTTTGCTCAGGATTGATGTACTAAGAGTAATGACATCAAGTGTAACCTGCCATTCACCTCATAAGCACACAAACACACAGATGCAACTACACAACTAACCTGTCTTGTACGTAGTTCCTGGTCCTCATATGGGGCTCTATGATACTCAACCCACTCCTGACCTATTATATGGTTGGTATCTTTGCCTTTATCAGGTGAGTTACTGTTGTTATCACTGATGATAAATGAGCAACATGCTGACTTGTCCCTGCAATGAAAGAGCAAACAAAACAAAACAAATAAAACACACAAATTTTTTTTTTTTTTTTCAGAAGGTAATGAAAGCAGAAATCATATAACAGGAACACACATGAGGTTCAGGCTAACAAACTGTTTTGATATGCTAATTTTGACAACTTTTTTTTTCCAAATTATGAAATTCTGTCAGTCAAAAACAACAGTGGTCCAACATACCCATATTTGTATTGTATCACACAAAACTAGCCAACCTCTAGCCTCCATGTTTTGGTTACTTCTTTTTTTTGTTTTTAACATGGCTTGGACTGACTGGTAGGCAAGAGGACACTAGGAGATGGAAAAGCAGGAGTTAAAGCAGCAATACACCCATTTCCATGGTAATGACAATTCACAAATGGGGTACACTGATTACATATAGCAGTAAATTGATGTGAAAATGGTAAATTTCACACAATTTCAAGCAAAACAGATGAGAGATGTACGACCCCTTGTGGCTCACCCCCAGGAGACTGACAGTGATCAGCAAAACATTATGAACCACAATCTGATGTGACAAACAAGAAGAAACAGAAGGGGGGATGTAAGGGTGAAGTGATACCTGTGCTCAACAGCAGCCACCACACAGCCCATGGAGGCAAGGTCAATACATATGCTGGTGTACGTGGTGCGGCACCCCCCAAGGCCATGGGAATAGACGATGACTGGGTATTTACTTCGGGTGGAAGACAGCTGGCCGTGCCACATCACTGGCAGGGTGAACTTGGCTGCAAAGATTGAGAAATTGGTGCACAGGAGTTTGTACAAGGGTGCAGAACTCATTAAAGGTCATGCTTACCATTGGGAGCTGTGATTCAAAAAATGTCCAAGATATCACATTTGATGCATATGTGTAGGTCAGTTGCATCACAAACATCCTACCATTTAGGAATTTTGCAATAAAACCTAAAATATATGGAGATATCACTATTTTTCTCAATAAACCCTTACCGTAGACAGTTTAGTCTGGAAACATTTTCAATATGACCATTGGTCACATTTTGTATATCTAACAATACTTAACATTGATTATACTGATTCAAATTTTAC
This sequence comes from Diadema setosum, assembly GCF_964275005.1. Taxonomy (NCBI): domain Eukaryota; kingdom Metazoa; phylum Echinodermata; class Echinoidea; order Diadematoida; family Diadematidae; genus Diadema; species Diadema setosum. The sequence continues at coordinate 13,103,399 of NC_092690.1, forward strand.
ATTGCTTGTTTCTATCCCTAACTCACATTTAGGAACAATTTAAAGCACTAATGCTGAGTTTTTATTTCATCTGCAAATGGTAAATTATGCCTTGAACATGAGCTAATAATCAATCTGTGGTGAACATAACTTTTTGTCAGGCCAAGTAATATGTCAGGACACTCTTGATGTGCAACATTCTGAATGTTTGAGTTTCTGCTAGCTACAGTAAAGGGGATCTTTTCTTCTAAAAAAAAAAACAAAAAAAAAAAACAGACACACAAAGAAACATTTGAATTACCTCTAACACATCTCTGTGATCTGTCAATAGGTACTGACATTCTTGGCATTTCCTGCACTACAACTTTCCTGTCTGTCATTCCAACATTTCTTTTTTTGCTGCACGACTATCTTGTCTTCTTTCATATTATTTCTGTAAACTGCACTGCACGACTCATCTTGTCTTCTTTCATATTATTTCTGTAAACTGCACTGCACGACTCATCTTGCCTTCTTTCATATTATTTCTGTAAACTGCACTGCACGACTCATCTTGTCTTCTTTCATATTTCTGTAAACTGCACTGCACGACTCATCTTGTCTTCTTTCATATTTCTGTAAACTGCACTGCACGACTCATTTTGTCTTCTTTCATATTTCTGTAAACTGTCACTGTCTAACAGTTTAGTTTTGTGTTGTTTCTTTTATTTTCTCCCTTTCAATCTTCCTTCTTTGTCATCATTTCTTACTTCCTTCCTCTACTCTTTCTATTTTTTCTTCAGATTTCCTTTGTACGACGTACAATTGATTCTTTATCATTTCATCTTTTTTTCCAATATCTTTGTAACTCTTCTTTATTTCTCTTGCAAATAAAAGAAAGGAGGAATTTCTGGCTGATCTGAAATTTAAGATTTTTAGGGCTAATAATAAGACTGCTACCAGCACAACATACAATGTGTAATTAATTCACAAAATGTCTGAATTTAAATGGATTTAGTTAATGTATGATTCAACTGCAAATAATAAACATGATGTGGTGAATATTGAGACACATATAAACTTGAAACAGAGGACTTACAGAGGAGCCATTTTAATGTCACTGCTACAATCTTCTTTCCCATCACACTCCCGTAGCCTTTGGCGTACTGGTTGCTTGGCAACCAGCTCGGCCTATTCTGCTGTGGAGGGCCATCAGCTAGCTTTTCAGTAGGATAGTATAACCGGAAGAATACCCTGTGAATGGAGGAGAGGCAGGAGTATGCAGACATTTGTAATACGGATACACAAAACATGCTCTGCTTAAAGGGATCGTATAGTTTTGGTTGAGACTTTCACTTCAAGTTTTTATCAGTTTTTGGTGAGATAGTGAGAAACCTCTTAAGAAATATGAAAGAGCATGTAATTCCATTATGAGGATTTCAACGTTTATTTGATGGAAATTGATTTTGAAATGGCCGAGATATCCAAAACAAAGCAATCCCAATATCAAAGTGTGGGACCCACATTTTATTACCATCGTTTTGTTTTGCTTTGTTTTTATGATGTTTCGGCTATTCCAAACCCGATTTTCATCACATAAGCTTTGAATTCCTCTTAAAAAGGTATGCTCTATACTATTTCATTTAAGTGTTTTCTTGGTATCTTGCAAAAAAAAAAGTTAAAGCCCAATTTTCATCTCCACCAATACTGTACCATCCCTTTAATTTCAAACAAAATCTGATTCTCAGTGATATTGTTGCATTTAGAGAAAATGCCTTCAGCAAAACCTGAATGTTTGGGCTGGTGTTTTCATCGAGACACACTTGTTTCTTGTGGTTCTTTTTTCAAGCTGATCCTCAACACAATGGAAGTTTACCCTATACACTCCTTTTAGCTGTCTGTTACAGCAAGAAGACGCCCATCAAGAAGAGTGACAAGGAGCTAATTACAGTACAGTAATTGCATTATCATTTTTACCCTGATGTCGACAGCCCAGCCATCACATCCGCACAGCCTACTCCATAAGGCCCAGGCCCTTCTGGGATACCACGAGGGGTTTTGCTCTTGGCCGAGTTTGGCATGATTGAACCTGGAAGCATTGATGGACACAAATAGAATGGCCATAGTAAATAAAAGAGGCGCACAATTAAATTGCTCTAGAGATACAGATGCTATTCAACATCATGGTGGCTGAACAATTGCAATAACAATCAAACTGTGAATGAACTTTCGTATAGTGATATTCATATGCACATACATTGCAAAATTATTACTAGAGTAATCAACCCTGTTTGCAGTGCAGGGTCCTATTTGTGGCAGAGGCAGTTTCATTCATCAATAAAACAGCTAATGTAGTAATGAGCATCATGTGTGCTTAGTCCCACTTTAGAACACAAGAAGGATTTAAATACTCACAAGTGTTATGGGAAGTAACGTCTGATTGGGCCTTTTCATCATGAAACGGCACGTGCCACAAATATGCACCCTGTACAAGGTCTGTCACAAACAGGGTGATTACTGTAATTCTAATTATGATGTACACATTTTGATATGCACATGTTCATATCGAGGTGGTCTACAGTATATGTTTCAAGACTAGTGGTAGCATTGCAATTGATTAGAGTCCCTCGGTCAGTTATATTTTTGTTATTGATTTCAAATCCATCTTATTAAAAAGAAACCAGTGAGAATGGAGAGTCATGTAAGGAAATAAAGTTGTCTAGAACAAGGTATAAAAAATGAGGTTATATTTTCTCCCTTTTGTGAGGATCATGGTGGTGTGTAATGTAAATTGCACGCTGATGTGGCTATATCCAGCCTCTATCGGCTAGTCACACGTATGTGGCTGTAGTTTATGCACAGCCTATAATAAAGGACAGATCTAAGTATACACAGCCCAGTCGCTGTATAAATAGCTAAGAGCTAAGTATTTTATTTTTTAATGTTAATTTTTGACGGCACTGAATCTGGAATGGGTACCAACGTACATTGTACGGTGGGTGTCTAACACATTGACACTCTAATGTTTTTCTATCAATAGATACTTAAAATATCTCTTAAAATATCTCACAATTTGCCTGAAATTTTACTCACATGTAAAGAAAATACTCTGAATTCACAAGCGCACATTGATAATGTGATTTGCAGTACACCCTCCAAGATGACTGCTTCGAACGCATGGGTTGTTATTTTGACACACTCAGTTGTGCCATACTTTGAAACCAACACCCCTACCCTCTATTGACAATACATGTGAAACGCATGAATGCTTTTCCTATGTGCCGTTTATAATCTACGGTATCATTGCTTTGCTGTTGATCTTGTTTATCACTACTCAGTTTTTTTCAGTAACATTTTGACATCGATCATTGATCATTAAATCCCAAAAATGCAAAACCACACTAACAAGTTACTTGTATAAATTGTAGTCTCATGCGTGAATGTTCATCCTGTACGGTACGCGCAATGCAGCAAATAGCACTGAATAGAGGGTGTCGGTTTCAATGTGTGCACAGTGTCGATGCGTTGGACACCTACCAGTACAAGGCCTACCGGTAAATTAAACTAGGGTCTAATTACAGTCAAGAATATTTAAAGATTAAGAACCTTTTGAACCTTAGTTGGAGTGCTTTTGAGGCGGAGCTCGCCTACCGCCACGTAGATCTAATCCCTTTCAGCAGCTCCTGAGACCTTGTGGTTGGAACTTCTAACGTTAGATCTAGTCTAGAAAGTCAGTCTATCTCGGGAAGACAGATTTGCAATTGGTATTGTTGCTGACACATTTCTCTACATAAATTTAAAGTATTGAACTCTCCCTAAGATTACGTTAAACTTATCACCCTCGTCACATCTGAAATCAGAACAAGACAAGCAACACATTTATAAACGTGTGGGACCACGCTAATCTCGCTGTCGACGGAGGAAGAGCTCTCGAGGTCGGTAGGTAGGTAGTCGTAGGCCTGGTAACCGCTAAGCGCAGGCAGCGAAAACATACCGTACACGGTACAGTACTTCAATTCAGCTCAGAGCTGGTTCGTTGGGCGTTCTCATTCGTGTCCAACTAGACAACATGTCCGAGACAAATGCAATTAAAAACCTAGCCTTTATATTGGCTTTATTTCTAAAATAAGTATTTACCTTTTCCTTTATTGGTCGGCTTCTCACCAATTTCTTGGAACACGTCAGTTGGTTTTCAGAGGAATACCGGAGACGATCTGATCGGCCGGTCGTGCAGTGGTGATGGTTCACTGCACTATTACGAACAGCTGATGGACCTCTTTGACTTCCGGGGTACGTACCTGCCCCTGCCTATTTTTAGCACGATTGCGTACACTTCCCACCCCGTGACGTACAGTATTCGTAAACTTGTTATCGTCTGCTACGTTGCCTTTACAGGAGCTAGGTCATTCGAACCCAAATTTGTGGGGCCTATCTGCCTGAAGCATGATAGCGAAATACGATGACAATGGACAAAAAGATTTTGACGCCCACGCATGATGACGGTAGACTACTTCCTAACCATTGATACAACCACAGGCCACATGAGATAGATAGTGAATACAAAGTATCGGTCTCTTTCAGTGTGTTTCTATTGCTGCAAGCTAGCTTTCCAACTCAAAATCAAGATGTACTTTTTTTCAGTATTTGCCATATACCAAGGAGGTACTAGTACCTCCTTGCATATACTGCTTTGCCTTCATGTGCAAACGTCCCCAAAATGAAGGAGAAAAAAAAAAACAATGCAATCCCATCCCCACATCCCCAAAAATGGAAAAAAATTAAAGAAATATGTTTTGACATCATACAGAGGATCGTATATGTAAACCACCCACTCACAAACACACTCCTCACACATGCACACACACACATACACACATGCTCATGCACAAACACAGATGTGGGGCCTATATAATTGATCAGAGGCCACAAATCCAGTGGGACCTGGGGGCTACAGCAACCACCCCCCCCCCCCCCCAAAAAAAAAAAAAAAAAAAAAAATCAATGGCTCCTGTAGATATTGATAGATAGATTGATAGCTAGATATACATACATACATACATTTAGATAGATTGATATATATGGAAGATAGAGAGATGGATAGATCAATGGATGGATATAGATAGATAGATAGATAGATAGATAGATAGATAGATAGATAGATAGATAGATAGATAGATAGATATAGTGATTTACAGAAGAATATAAAGTCTTCTCCACAAAAGAAAAGAAAATAAATAACACAAAATCATATACATTGTATGTGCATTTCATCCAGTGAGTTCTTTAGTATCTGGAAGAGGCATACCACAAACATAAACACACGAGGCTCTTTCACAATGTCTGAAATTTATATACATTGTATTTCAATTACTATATACAAAGCTCGCACTCAAATTACTGCTCCAATTTAAAGTAAATGGGGCACAAACATAACTAGAAATGTCGCTTTGGCGACTGGTATGCCTCCGCCATAATGCATGATTTTCCCAATAGGTCTAGATAGTACATGTGGACAATGTGTGATTACATTTTCACAAAATTGGCAAAATATTGAAATGACAAGTTTGTCACAAATGTGTTGAATGTTCACCTTCCTTGACCTAGGTTTAATTGGATGAATAGGAGAGCATGTATCTAGGGATTTAAGGACTTTAACTTGACTTTGACCCATTCATACATTTAGGCATTGAGTAATTTTCAAGGTACAGGTGTGGAGAAAAAGTGCAATTTCTGAATTGAATAGTAAATTGTTACCATTTTCATCTGGCCCTTGACCCTAAAATTCATAAGATAATCACTTTCAGGTAGAACATGCATAATATGTACTAAGTTTCAAGATAACTTGAGCCACTTCGAGATATGGAGGAAAAAGTTAGTTCAGCACTTTCACTTGATCTTTGACCTTTTGACCTTTGAGGCAAAAAAAGAAGAAAAAAAAAAACTTTCCAAAGAATTTCTATTAGGTTACACATGCATACACCAAGTGTAAAAAAATAATAACCCTGCTGGCATTGCATAAATATGAGGGAAATAGTAAAATTTTGAAGTGTTGCACTTGACCTTTGACCCCTGACCTTTGACCCCATGAACCCTACATTCTCTAGATAATCACTTCCAGTCAGTACATGTATATACTATGTTCCATGAAGATACCTTGAACAATTTTCCAAGGCACGGAGAAAAAAAAAAAGTTTTGATACTTTACTTGACCTTTTGACCTTTGACCTTTGACCTCATGACCCAAACTTTCACCAGAGAATCTTGATTGGGTAATACATGTATACACTAAGTTTCAAGAAAATATCTTCAGGCATTCAATAGATATGGCGAAAATAGTGAAATTTCATGTATTTGACCCTGACCTTTTGACCTTTGACCTTTGACCTCATGACCCAAACTTTCACCAGAGAATCTTGATTGGGTAATACATGTATACACTAAGTTTCAAGAAAATATCTTCAGGCATTCAATAGATATGGTGGAAATAGTGAAATTTTATGTATTTGACCTTGACCTTTTTGACCTTTGACCTTGAGCATGTGCACCCAAAAGTTGATAGGCACAACTTCACCCCCTAATACACATACATGCCAAGTTTCATTAGGATACCTCAACAGGTTTTGATAGTTACCTTGTCCACAAAATTCATTACGGACGGACGGAAGGACGGACGGACAGACGGACGGAAGGACGGACGGACGGACGGACGGACGGACGGACGGACGGACAACCCGAAAACATAATGCCTCCGGCACCACTTCGTGGCGGAGGCATAATAAAAACTAATATCATACAAGGTGCTTTCCTGCAATCATTTTCTACTTTTTTTTTTCAGTCAGGTTCAGCTCATGTTTCAAATGAGCAATACCATCATGTCATACGATGACGACACAGTAAATAGACTTTCAGTGTGTCTTCTTGGTCTCTTGCAGACCAAGCCCAACATATATGGCATGGGAATTATACGCTTTATTGGACCACCTCACAAATCTGTCTGTCTATCTGGGTCAAAGTACAGCACAGATTAACATGCCTTTGCCAAGTTTCGTCTTCCTCTTCTGTTTTGTTTGTTTTTGTGCCTGATTCTACTCAGTGACTTTGGGCAAAGGTATGGTAAAAAAAAAGAAAAAAAAAAAGAACAGTAATTATGCCAAGTCAACTGCTTTCATTCAGAGAAAGGTATGTACTCTGCAAAATGACATGCCTACCTTGGCATTTATAATATCTTTTTCATCTGACTAGCTGTGTTCAGACGAAGGCAGTTTTGGTCAGAGTAACTTCGGAGGAAGGGTCGGAGGAAGGTCGGAGGAAAGGTCGGAGTAGTGCCCGTCTGAACAAGGTCGTGGTAAGTTCCTCCGACCGGAGGAACTTACCACGACCTCTTCCTCCGACCTAGGTACTCCTGAGTTTTCTCAGGAGCATCTTGCTACCAAGACTAGCTGGTTGGAGTAAACTGCCCGTGCAGACAAGCCCTTGGTGTATCTGTGACCTTTGTGTGCATACTCAATGTTGTATATAAATAAAACACCTCCATCTCATGCATGACATCAACAGCTGGGTATAGACAATTCAGTAGTTTGTACAAGTTTTGGAATACTTTATATCCACATTTCACTTCAGCCTGGACAACATTACTACACAGGGACCGCTTAACATATTTTAGGATGGGGGCTGCGGGGATAAAGGGTCAAAGGTACCCCTATGTCATGGGTGTTGCTATTTCTCATTTCCTATTTTTCTGATTCACACCCCTCCCCCACCCATTCGGCAACCCCTGCTACTGGTGCATTACCCTGTCTTTGGTTGTTTTGATGTGCATATAGGCCTATCCATCCATAACCATGGTAGAACTATGAACCGATGAATGATGATGTAAAAGGCATACATGTGTTCAGTACCTGTGACTCCAAACTGAATCACAACAAGTTGCTGGAGGTTTACCCTTCTCAAACATAATGTCCAATAATGGGATGAGTGTGTCATGGTATAATCTGCATAAGTTGACCAGCAGGGCCAACCAAAAAACATTTTACTGTGTGATACACATCAAATTTTCCATCATGCTCCATTTCCTCTGGCTGGGTTATAACAATGGTGAGATACAATGGGCAAAAATACACACCAAAAAATATAACCATTTTCCCAAAATTTAATCTCTAATAAAATTTTCTTCAGAAGCAAAATCTGTATGTAAAGTCATGCTCTGAATAAGCACATAGAACTCAAAAAGACGCATAGACATTTGATAAATATTACCCATTTGTTTTCCAACAGTCTGTTCTGGTTGTACAGTCAAATGAGGTTATGAAACAATAGATTTTGGTAATGTTTTCTCTGATATTCCGTGTGAATTGAGGTTGATTACAAGATATATTCCCTTAGCATACAGGAGCTGGGTAACTAAACAGTTTTTGCGTATTTAGTAACAAAGCTAGCTAAAGTTGTCAAGTCACAATGCAGCTCTCAAAATAACATTGATTGTTCAAGGGTTCTTGGCAAGAAAAAAAAATGTTTAGAAATACACAGGAGGGTAGCAAAGATAATGCTAAGATCATTGCTGATGATGATGATGACATAACAAAATAAAATAGAGATGTCGCTGTGGCAGCTGGTATGCCTCTGCCGTATCACTTGGTTCTCCTGATATGTCCCTATTAGGTCCTGACAATGTCAGACGACAATTTCACACGACTTGTAAAAAACTGAAATAACATGTTTGAGAGCTTGGCACAACCACAGATGTGTAGAGTGTTTACATTCCTTGAAACAGGATTCATTTTGTTATGGCTTAATTGTTCAGAAAACAAGTATTTGGAAATTTGAGTATTTTTCACTTGACCTTTGACCCTTGCCCTTTCACCACATGGCCAACAATCACTAATTGGTTTAATACATCCTATTGAATTTTTTTCATAAGAATACTTTGCACTATTCTCAAATTACAGAAAAAAAAAACATGTTCACTTGACCGCTGACGCCATGACCCAAGTCTTTCCCTACAGAATCACTGCAAAGCATCAGTAACGCATTCTGTATATCCAGTTTGATGTGAGAGTGTTAGATGCATAATTGAGTAATCACCAAGGTATGAAAAAAGTGTAATTTCTCCATTTTAACATGACCTTTAACCCAAGACCCAAAAATTCCACAGAGAATCATTATCAGGCAGTGCATGCATATGTAATGAGATTCATGAAAATACCTTGAGCCAATTTTGCAATATGGAGAAAAAGTAGAATATCAAGTCCTCTTGACCACTGAACTTTTGACCTTTATCCCCTGCTTCAAAACTTTCCCTGGAGAATCATTATCTGCTAATACATGTACACACAACGTTTCAAGTAAATACCTTAAGGCATTGCAAAGACATAGGTGAAATACTGTCACTTTAAGAATTTAACCTTGACCTTTGACATTTGACCTCATGCATGCACATCCAAAATTTGACAGGCATAACTTCGTCCACTTATTATACATGTGCCAAGTTACATTTTGATACCTCAAATGGTTTTTTAAGTTACGCTATCCACAAAATCGATAACGGACTAAAGTAAAGACAACCAGAAAACATAATACTTCCGGCGACACTGGGGGTGCGTTCGAGTGCTCTAAAGCGAACCAAAGTGAACTGAACCAAAGCGTACCATACCGAACTGTGCCAGTCTTGGAGCGTTCAAGCGCTCTGTGGAGAAAGCGTACCTCATGAGTTATTTTTAGAAAAGGTCACGCTTGTTTGTAGCAAGAATGTCATTCACCTGTCGCTTGAACTACTTACAGCTGTCCTGAACAAAGAGAATGATGTCTTTGCATTGTGATGTATGCGCATGATACGCCCACGCTTTACAACAAACTTTTGGTATGCTTTGGTACACTTTTGGAGCACATCGGGAAGTGGTCCACTTTTGGCTCGGTACAGTACGGTACGGTACACTTTAGGAGCGTTCAAGCGCTCCTCTGGCGCGGGTACGGTATGGTACAGTTCGCTTTAGGAGAGCGCTCGAACGCACCCTTTGTGGTGGAGGCATTAAAAATACTGATGATAAAGAGCAGAAGTACATGTAGTAGAAGCAGCAGTAGCAGTAATAATAATAATGATAATAATGGCTATACTAATCATGATAATTATCATCATCACTATAAAGATTAGCAATGCTGACAAGAGAATGAAGACAAACAAAAGGAGAAAAAACTAGAAATGTCGCTATGGCGACTGGTATGCCTCCGCCATAATGCATGGTTCTCCGAATAGGCCCATAGCACAATGTCTTGACAATGTGTGATGACAGTTTCACATAACTGGCAAAATATTAAAAATGACAGGTTTGTCACAAATGCATTGAATGTTCACTTTCCTTGAACTAGGTTTATTTGGATGAATGGCTATACTGTCTAATAAGAGTGCAGGTATTTAGGGATTTGTACCCAACTTTTGACCCTTTTATAAGTTTAAAGATGAAGTGAAATTTAGCACTTTCTCTTGACCTTTGACTTTTTGACAAGAAACTTCCAAGAGAATCTGTATTGGGTAATACATGCATACACTAAGTTTCAAGGAAAAATTCTACAGGCATTGCATAAATGAGAGGGAAATAATGACAATTTGATGAGTTGACCTCAACCTTTGACCCCCTGACCTTTGACCCATGACCTATAAATACCCTAAATGATCACTGTCAGTCAGAACATGCATATATATTAAGTTCCATGAAGATATATCTTAAAATATTTGTGAGATATGGAGAAAAAAGTTAAATTTTAACATTTTCCCTTGACCTTTGACCCTTGACCTTTGACCCCGTGACCCTAAAATCCAAACAAAGTATTATCCCCCCAGGATATACCCTCATACCAAGTTTGATGTAAAACCACCACACGGTTCTTGAGATATTGACAAAAACAAAACGGGACGGACGGACAGACGGACGACCCGAAAACATAATGTCTCCAGCCACTTCGTTGGCGGAGGCACAAAAAGAGAAATTATATTCCTTTATATTTCAGGGGGCATTTCTCAAGGAAACTCTAATCTCGGGACCCACAAGAAAATAGGGTGGAATCTATCCCAACTCTCAGGGACCTTTGACCCACAGCTGTAGGTAAACCAGCTTCCTGTAGCATGAAGCTGTGTGAGCATTTTCTCATTTCCTGTTCAATAAGATGGAGGGTGCAGGAAAGGGTTAACAATGTATCAAAAGTTTGTGAAGAGAAACCAAAATAAAGAGTGACAGGCAGCTTAATCTTCAAGGCTCTCTGATTTAAATAGCATCTACTACACAATGCCTTGTGAAACATACTACATACTAAAATATCAATCATGTGTGCTTTCTCATACACTGTTGAATCAATCAGTAATATCCTTGTTGTATATCAAGCGCTGACCCAAATTTGGAAGGTTGTGTGTGGGGGGTTCAGAGTTTCTGCACGGTTCACGTCACCATTTCTCAGGCACAGAAGCAATCCAGTTTGGATAATATTGACCCGTTGAAGGTTTGATTTGCTACATTACGCATTTCCCATAGACACCTGCCCGAGTATACTCGGGACTCGTCTTCAACAGGTTAATCGATGTGTATAATTTGCCAGCCGCAATGAGGGAACAGGATTCATACAGTCACAGCGGCACAGAGCATGTGTAATGGTTCAAGTGGCACAGGGAGAGGCCCCATAGTCACTGTGGCACATAGCGTGTGCACAGTATATCATTATATTCCAGTAGCACAGGCAGAGTTCATACAGGCATAGAAAAATGATGTCCTCGCCTTGCTTCAAGTCCTCCGCGTGATGTCATAAGTTGGCATCCAGCCTCTCCTGCGCTTTTAGACATGGTAGCATGGGGATTAATGGAACAGGAAATGCTAGCCCAGTTCGGATTTATATGAGAATCCCCACAATGAGTTGTGTACAGCTTTATCTCTGATCTCAATGTAAGCACATGCACAGCGGGAGAATCTTGACTGGAGTCGACCATTACCAGTGAGTGTATGCTTCAGTGCACGTATTTAGTGACCGGTGCTATTCATGGTTATGTAATTCTCCATATCGCATTTAGCTATAAAAGAACCAACTAATTTAATCGGCGTATTTTGGAGCGATTTGCAGTCAACCCCACTTCCGGTTGCAGCTATCGCTCCGCGTGCTATTATGCAAGCATGCACACTGCGTGCAGCGGCGCGACTAGCGTCCCACACACTTATTCATCGTGTACAATTTTGCCATAGGCTTCTTGTGTGGAGAACTTACACAAATCTGTATATGTGGGACTGTAATAGAGATCGTCGCGTGCAATGAAAAGATCGTACACATGGGTCAATTTTCAACTATTTTATCTAAGTCAAAATAGTAAAATAAGAAGTGAAAACATTCAGATTAGGGATTTCAACATCTCTGAATTCTGTGAAGGGGTATAGTTTCAGTAATGTCGGCCTCATAAATGATCTGAAGAATAGATGAACACGGCACATTCAGTGCAGCAGTTGTAACTGTGTACTCAGCACTAGCAGCAGTGCAATGGGCCTCTAGTTCGCCGGGGGCAGCGGGGCAGGTGTCGGGAGCAATAGTTCTTGAATCTTTCGCGATCATCCATGATTAATAGCTTTTAGAAAGACACTTGCTGAAAAGGTAAAATTTGCGTGACCGATGTTGAGCAGACGCTACCGATGCAAGTGAAACTGTGCGTTGGCGTGCAGTGCATTGCGGTGCAGTGCATTGCGTACGTAACGCGTTGGCGATAACCGGAAGTTAAGCTGACTGCATAAAAGCCAGGATGTTGGTTGCGCAATGCATTCTGGGACGATATTTTGCTATATGCGATATGGAGAATTACCTCGATGGGCAGCGAATAAAGTGGGCCACCCACAAATCCCCACGCTACGGGGTCTTTAACACGCTCAACATGAGCAGCAAGCCACGGATGTACAGTGGAAGTATTGCTTGTGAGTTAAGTGCCAAGTACCTGAAGGACGGCACATCCTCGATGATCGACAAATGATGGCGGGCAGCCAATCAGCCGTGCCGGACTGCACGACTTTGTCGAGGGGGAATGACGGTCGACAAAAGAGTACCACGCGCACACAGCCACCACTACCCACTCGTGATTACGACTGTGCTTGCCACGACATCCTCATCCCCTTGCGCCCTCTTCTCCCGACATTCTGTGACCAGTCTGTTCAGTTCTGCCGCTGTATATCCCAGCAGGCTCTTCAGGTCACACACAAACTTGTAGACAAACCTCTGGCCATGCACCTTGGCAATCATGTCACCATCGTAGTAATACCTGTAGTGGAAACATTGTAAAGAATTTGTTCATATTACCCGAATGTTACACTCCCAAGTTCACAAATACAGAAATATCAAGGCCAGGATTATGTTTCAACAAAATAATCCATGACAAATTTTATTAGCTTTTTGTCATTCAATGTTCTACAATAAATCACATCATTCACTCAATTTCCTTTACAAACTTGTAACATTTAAACTTGTATAGCCTGATATATTTAACAGTGTTCATTCATGTATGACAACTCCTTGCCAGTCTCGCGACTGTGGTCAGTTGTTGACCATGTTGCTGACGCTCCCAGAGTGGCTTCCAATTAGTCGTTCACACTCTATGATATGACACTCGTCATAATACTAGCCGTCAGCCACATTGCGCCGGGCAGAGACTGGCCAAAAGCTCTCTGGTTGAACCAGAGGCACAGAAAATCTCTAAAACAAACAATCAATGTAGGCAGAATGGATGCAGGTCCCAAAGCCCTGGCAGTATTTAAAGCAAATATCATAATAACCCAAATTTTAATGGGGTTATGCTAAATATTTTTTGGAAAGAGCAGTGTACTGTGACTGTCCAAAGGGAAAACATGCAAAATTAAGGAAAACAAGTACAACAAGAAACATGTTTAGTCACTTAGGCCCGAATTCACGAAGGTGGTACAAATGAAACCATGGTTTAAACCATGGACAAAATCTATGGAGCGCCAAGTGTCGCATGGAATATTTCGTTACGAAATCAGTCATTTCGTCAATGAAATGATTATTTTGTAACGAAATGACAACGTTTGGTAACTAAATGAACACTTCGTCCACGAAATGATAATTTCATTAACGAAACGGTCATTTTGTCGACGAAATGACCAATTTCGTAACGAAATATTCCGTGCGACACTTGGCACTCCACAGTTTTTGTCCATGGTTTAAACCATGGTTTCATTTGTACCACCTTCGTGAATTCGGGCCTAAGTGACTAAACATGTTTCTTGTTGTACTTGAATTCGGGCCTTAATGTTGCACATTGTCTCACTCCACGTGCACAGGCTATCATGAACAGAGTAAAATCATACATTTGAGTAACCCAGGACACGATCATCCTGGGTGAGTTACACCAGGGCTCCACACAAACTTTTATTTTTGGTGGCCCAAAGGCAAACATCCGACCTTTTTTTGGTGGCCCAACCAGGCCACCAAATTCTTCCTTTCTGAAATTTTGGTGGCCCGAAGTGCGTTTTTGGTGGCCCTGGGCCACCGGGCCACCGTTAGTGTCGAGCCCTGGTTACACCAATCAGTCCTGAATTGTTGAAAAAAAAGAAATAGTCACAATATTACATAAAGAACTTCTATAAAAAGTTGCAAAATTTAAGGAGAGACAAAAGTAACACTTGCCTCAGTGCTCTGCTAAGCTTTTCATAATTCATGGACGGCTTGTTCTTCCTCTCTCCCCACTTTTGGGCCACCAGCTCGGGATCGTTGAGGCGGAACTCCCCATCGGTTCCGACCCAGGAGATGCAGTCCAGCGAGTCCTTGTCGGTCAGCAGCTCCAGGAGGAACTGCCACAGCTGGATCTGACCGTTATTTCCTGTGGGGCAACAAGGAAACTCTGTAGCATGGATGGTTTCATGACAATTTCTCCCATGAAATATCTACACACTGTAAAGTCATATATAAATTTTATCCACAAACATACTGTATAAGCTGTTATTTTCGCGAATTTCGTGAATCACAGTTGGAACACAAATTTAACAACATGCAAAAAATGTCACCATATGCTAAGGTAGTACAACATGTAGTGCGCTTATAGAGGCCTCTGTGTCAATTCGGGAAAACAACATCTTGCGAAACTGTCAGTGACCTCCTCATTCACAAAAATATCTGTTCGCCAAAATAACAGTGTATACAGTACTGCTAACCCTAATCATATCCTCACATCAAACTAAACCTCAAACCCATCACAACCCTAGATTAGGATTCGGGTTTATAGGGTTAGGGTCAGGGTTAGGTTTAGGATTAGGATTAGAGTTAGGGTCAGGGGAAGGATCTGGGTAATTTTCCAGTGGGTAGTTGTCCTAGAACTTCATAATCATTTGATTTCTTGGTTCTGAGGACACTTTGAGAGTGAAAGAAAACAAACTCTGAGGTGATGGTGAAGACAGGGGGCCAATGTGGTTGTCACTGATATCATGAATACACATGAAACTTCAAAACTTCCCAGCAATTTCATTAGCACTTACATTTGCGATCGTAGAGTACAGTAATGAATGGAGAGAAGTACAGTGGACTCCCATTATAATGAAGTCCTCGGGACCGACAGTTTTCTTTCGTTATATCGAAATTTCGTTATAACCTAACAAATAAACAATAAAAATACATAGAGTGGATAATGTTGCGGCCTGAATTTTCACTTCATTGTAACCGGAATTTTATTATAACGGGAATGCACTGTATGTGTGAACAGTCTTGTCGGGATCAGGGCTAATTGCTAATATTTTTGCATGGTGCTAAATTCGCGAATAGCACCCAGCACGCAAACAATAAAAACCCTGCCAATTATACGGCGCACACAGTACCTGTCCTGTTCCCGGGGGAGTACTTGTCGTCTATGCTGTAACTTCGTGGTCGTCGAGCTGCAGCACTCGTTTTCGCTCTGGCAGACGTCAACACTTCACCATTCTCAGACTCTGTGACGGACTCTGTCAGGTGGAGACAACAATCAGCAAAATAAAAAGGTGTTGATGTAAAATTCTTGGCATCTACTTAGTTGAAATACATGTATCTATGTATCTATATATATATATATATATATATATATATATATATATATATATATATATATATATATATATACACTTTAGCTAAGAGGGCAAATGAGAAATATTAGTCTTTCCAACAACAACAACAACAAAAAAGAATATCAAAAAGGAGGTTGAATTCTACAGCAAACAGCAAGACAGAATAACTGACATTCTAAAAGGTAGACTGGCATGACCCATGGGATGACCCATCCTGGAGTCCCACTTGCACGAGTGCAAACTCGCCGTTCATGAATGTATATAATACTTCAGATAAATCACCTGACCATGACATTAAAAATCACAGAGATGCAATTGGTACAGGGGAGAGGTGCAGTTTTGCACCATGGTAGGTCCTGTTTAAAAAGCTAAACAAACTGAACTAATTTTCTACTTTCATGTCGCGTTTGATTGAAACCTATATGCAGTGGGGACATAGTCTTGTCAACAAGATTTTCCTTCTCTTCCATGCTCTTATCTTTATCTCTTTAATTTCTATGTGCAAGATGTGAATGTCTGCAGCATAGTTTTGTAAATGTGACCCGCTACAACAAAAGGATCCTAAAGTCGCTGACGGCTGAGCCGAGAAAATCCAATTTGAAGTCACATCATCAAAATTGGCCAAAACAATAGAATTTCTGTTTTTGGCATAATTTTGTAATCTAATGTTTTGTCTATCATCTGCCAAAATTTCGAAGCTAAATGGTCAAAGGAAAGGCAAGAAATAAGCGTTTTTCTGGGCATGATTTTCCGACTTTCAACGGAACAGAAATGTGTCCGAGGATTTGGATTTAGCGCCGCTGCTAAACTCCGCCCCAAGCAACGAGGGAGTAATCTTATTGGCCAGTGCGCGGCATCCTGATTACTGATTGGTCGTGCGGACCACTGGCACTATGCTTGAATGAACATCGCAGAGGTCGCTAGGAGCATACCTTCTATTGTCAAGCGGTGAAAACTGTCTCGCCTCACCTTGATCATGGTAGTGTCGGAAGGAAAACTTTGAAACTTCGAAAACCTAGAAGGCGTTTTTCTCGAAACTCTGATTTCCACAACCACTTGACATATGCTAATAAATTCATCAATATCTCCTCAACCGAGTACTTTTATGAGTTGTGCTATGTATGAAATTAAAGTAGAAGAGTAAAGAAATAATGTCATGCCATTTTCAGAAAATTGTCCTCCCCCGACTTTCGGATCCTTTTGTTGTAGCGGGTCACAAATAATCTGCATGTATAGAAGCTCCAACATCATGTAAACCAAGATCTCATTAAGGACCATGCACTTGCTATTAAATATGAGTCATGTGCAGCTACTCTTATCCTTGGCACACAGCCATGTGTTGCTGCAGGGGTCAACATAAGTTTATTTTTTCCATGAGGGGCTAAAAGAAACAATAGTTTAAGTGGAGCTACCTTGTACTGGAGGGGGTGGGGGGGTTGGTTCACAAGAATTGGCCAGTGCGTCAGTATGTGTGTCATTTGGGGAGTGCGTGCGCTGCTGGTGCAATGTTTTAAACACAGCATGTGTGTGAAGGTCAAGTGCCAAGGGCTAGGTGGGGCTTGGTGTCAATGTGTACAAATGTATATTCTGTCATCCTGCTATAATTCCTGCCAAGTCTAGTGAAAATTTGACCACTCATGTTCAAGAAGATAAAAATGTGAAAACTGGGTCAAGACCCCCCCCCCCACACACACACACACACATACACACACACAAACACACACTTAGACGGGAAGAATACATAATGACCCCTTCATTTTGGGACTTTCGAGCCCCAGAGGGACTTGATGCCCGTGTTCAGATATTATCACTGAAGGGAACGCTAGCTATCATTTTCGGTGAAAATCTATTATGGGGTTTCGAAGAAAAAACTAAAATTGGCTCGGGTGAGATAAAAAGGGTTCTGCGAAATGAAAGGGTTCACGAAGAAGCCATGAATAAAAGGTTTGTTGCAATTGGTCTGCAAAGTAAAAGGTTTTCAAAGGTACAGAGGTACTGAGAATGAAATGGCTACAGATATGTTTCTACAAGATGAAAGGGTTTTCAAACGTTTTGAGAATGAAAGGATTATCAAGAAGGCTTCTGCCAACAGGAAGACTTTACAAAGGAACTTTAAATGAAAAGGTTATGCAAACTGTTCTGCAAAATGAGAGGTCTTAAAAAGATTCTGCAAATCAAATGAATATTAAGAGGTTCTACAAAATAAAAGGGTTTCAAAAAGTTGTCAATGTGAAAGAGTCTACAAGGGAATTGAAAATATAAGCGTTATAAAAATGGTTTTGAAAGAGGAAAGGCACGGTGCCCATTTTTTTAAACATAGATATTCTCATAGCACCTGTCAAGTTTGAAGAAATGTTGACTATGCACTTTGAAAATGTGAAAATTGGGCCCCAATTTCATATGCCCCAAGGGCCCCCAAGAGGGGCACCACGATATGTTTGTACATAATGCATGATGCAAGATGCACACCAGACAATGGATGATCCCTATGGCTCACTTGAGCCTTTGGTTGACACCAGCTAAAAAATATATTAATGAATCAACAAGTGAAAAAAAAAATACCAAAGAATATACAGACATACCTTCTGCTCCAACTGCTATAGCAGTAGCCCCACACTGATGAGGAAGAGCTGAAATAGGACGTTGAGAAAATAATGTCACATAAATGGTCACACCCTGTATCAATATCGACAGATAGGCCATATTATATTTTCTCTCAACAAATCTCTCCTTTGCAATGTGATATCAAGCATTTATATCTATCTTACACATGGAATTACGTGTGGAATATCTTAAAGGGATGGTGCAGTTTTGGTTGATATAGGTACTCAGATTTGGAACATTTGAGAGACGATAAGAAACGACTTTTGAAATGTTACAGAGCATACAATTCTATGATGAATTCAATTTTTTATGAAAATGGGGTTTGGGAATGGCTGAGATATCAACAAAGTCAACAAAGAGGTCCTAATCAAAGGTGAGTGTCATCTTATATTAGTATCTCTTTGTCTCTGGCCACCTCCGCCAGTTTAAAACCAATTTTCATCAAGTAAAATAAACTTTGAATTCCTCTAAAAATTGCATGTTTAGGAATTTTTCAAAAAAGGTTTTTACTGTCTCACAAAAAAAGTTGGAAACTTGTAGTCCCATCTCAACCAAAATTATACAATTCCTCTAATATGCAGATATATATGTATGCGTGAAAGCTGACAGCAAAAATACTGTGAGAAAGCATGCTTGTGGTATGCTTTAAGCCTAGGGTGCCAATCTCTGCAAATGAAACACATACTCCTCCACACTAAAAGATATAATTTGAAGACAAAAATGAATGCGTGGATATAAATAACAAGTGTAATAAGCACGCAAAATTAAATTTCAAACACAATTTTTTTTTCTTCAGACTGCAGCTGCTTCCTTTATTTTTTTATTTTTTTGAATAAAGAAAACTTCAGTTTATAGGTGTAAAAACTCAGAGGTAAGCAGTAATGTTAACCCATTGAGGACAAGCTGATTTGCTACAGCACACATTTCCCATAGAGACCTGCCCGTGTATTGACCGATTCGGGTTCGTTGAGGGCAGCAGACATTTTATGGCACTGGGCGCAGCCATGAGCTCAAATTGCGGTGTCTCAGCCGACCCCCCCTGCTCTCCCTCACCCCCCGGGCAACATGTTTATCGCGCACTTGTAACAAAGGTTCGCGCACTAAGCATGCATTCGCGCACTCAGTACGAGACGCCCATTGGCTAAAGCCGTTTTTCATTCTGCGCGCGTGCTAATGTAGGGAGAGGGTTGGGGAGTGGGAAGGGGGGGGGGTCGGCTGAGACACCGCGTAATGGCGCTGCCCATGCCAAAAATACACATAGCGCGTCACAGAATCGGTCAATACTTGGGGACTGGGACTCAGCGAGTTAATGACATACTTCTCTTGAGGAGCTCAAGATGGGTCCAGAAGAGCTCCGCGCTCTCCTTGGGGAGCCGGGCGAGGAACTCCTCCTTGGTCAGCTGGCACATCTCCGCCCCCGACATCCGGATGTTCTTCACCTGATGGAGGGCCTCCGTGGCGAACTGACCGGACGCCCAGACCAGCCAGTGCCTGGTGTCTTCTTCTGTCCACATCTCTGGGTCTATTACGGAGGCAGAATGGAAATTGCAATACAACATTATTAGCACTGGTAGTATTATCCTTCTTTTTTTTTCTCTCTTTTTTTTTTTTTTGTAAACTCCTTTCTAAGAGGACTGCAAAAGTGGATATTTCCACACATGTAATTTCTTCTCCTTCTTTCTTTTTTTTTTTCACTTAAGATGAACTTCCCATGTTTTTAATTCTGCAGAATCACGGCATTAATTACTGGAATATTGTGGCATGAAAAAATATTTACGTGCTCTTATTTTTGTGCTAGCTTCTAGTTGCATGATATGTACAAATATTTCCAATTTTACAGTAAATGAGATAAGGGATATTAGAACTTTCATAATTCTATACTGTTTCGGTTCTTGTACTCCACCTTTCATCGCAATAATTCTGGTAATCCTCTTCTCTCAATCTGCAGAGTATTTGGGTATGATTTTCAAAAATTCATTCATGAAGCCCACGAAAGGTAGACAGACAAAGTGGTCTTAATAGGCAGGTGGCCTTTATGAACAATTGGTTACTGAAAGAGATATGACTGCATCTTTATCTGTAGGAAAGGAAAGGAAAGGTCTAATAAATAGCAGTTTTTCATTTGACTAAATTCTATCTTGATGGGTAATTGAAAGTAATCGTATCTGGAATGCAACATGGAGACATCATTCATTGTGACATTAGCTCACTAGTCTCACTTCGGGAGAGTACATCACAGAAGCTCGAATTGATATATCTGTAGTACATCAACTCTCCCCTTTCATATGGGAATGGTACTTGTTTGGAGGAGAAAGAGAGTACATGTATGTATATGAAATGTAGAAACAGTAATTTGAACTACATCTGTTAATCAAACATCACATCTTACTTTGACTGGATTGTAATTATTCAAAAAATCTCCAAAATTTTTATCAAGAAATTTACTTTGCAGAAGTAATCTGAAGCACTCAGTGGCATTTGTTACTTTCAGGGGAATGGAACATGACATGACAGAGCTCATCCTCAATAATTACTATTGTGCACAACACAGGGTCTCGTAGTAGATTCCCAGGTTCTAGTTGCACATCTCTGATGGAAGATACTTTTTTTAATAATTCATACTTTTTTTTCACGTTTACACAGCATTAATTTTTTTTTTTTTTTTAATTCATACATCTTCACATTCAAACACCTTAGCTTAATTTCCAATAAGGTAAGGTTCCCATTGAGCTCTCAAAGAAAAGTTGGAAGTGAAAGTCCACTCAAAGAGAATGTTGTGGTTACATAATTGTGAAGTTTCACACATTCCTGCACAATAATGATGTCAATCTCCATTATAGACACACACACACACACACACACACAAAAGATTTTTCAAGCCTTGTTTATAGCCCTTTAAGTCTCCCAGTGTAACTGTAAAATCTGGAGACTTTTCTATCCATGATCCAACTTTCATAGAACTCTGCATTGATTTGTATTTGACTGGACTACTCTCATCAGAGTTAACTTGAACTTATGGTGGATTCTCCCTTTAAGTTTACCATAGGGCATGGACAGCCTGTCTTGCTCTTCCCTGTAGTTGCTGCAGACAATCCACCTGGTGGCGTGCTCCTCCTCTCCTCCAATCTTGACCACCTCCTCCTCCATGCTCTCCACAGGGACTGGCAGAGTATTAAGGATGCAAGAGACAATATTATTAACAGGCCACTCCCATTTTAACCACCACCTCAGGACTATTACAAAGTTAAGGATGCAAGAGGCAATATTATGTACAGGCCACTCCCCTTTTAACCACCACCTCAGGACTATTACAAAGTTAAGGATGCAAGAGGCAATATTATGTACAGGCCACTCCCCTTTTAACCAAGTCCTCATAACTATAACAAAGTTAAGGATACAAGAGGCAATATTATGTACAGGCCACTCCCCTTTTAACCAAGTCCTCATAACTATAACAAAGTTAAGGATACAAGAGGCAATATTATGTACAGGCCATTCCCCTTGTAACCACCTCCTCAGGACTACAACAAAGTTAAGGGTGCAAGAGGCAATATTATGTACAGGACATGCCCCTTTTAACCAAGTCCTCTGGACTATAACAAAGTTAAGGATGACAGGAGGCAAAATTATGCACAGGCCACTCCCCTTTCAACCAAGTCTTCACGACTACAACAAAGTTAAGGATGCAAGGAGCAATATTACGTACAGGCCACTCCCCTTCTAACCAAGTCCTAAGAACTATAACAAAGTCCTCATGACCAGCAGTTCTCCTTCGTTAATATCAAACATTACATGATAATTCTCATTTCATTGGAACAAAATTTGGTTTTAATCATGTTCATTTTAACACGTGTTTCCTGTAGGGAGGGGAGAGGGAAATATGTCTTGTATTCAAAATAGCTCTTTTGTAGAATGGTGATATGGATCCTAACCAAATGATATTTGTTTCGGTACCTTTCATTCATTTTTGACAGTATGTCTACAGCTAAATAAGGTAACAATTGTCTCGTATAATATGGCATTCTTCTGTTAAAGTACTCACTGTGAAACAGATTCTATGAGATTTAAAACCAAACAACTTTTGTCTTTTTGAAATAAATATCTGAACTGAAACTCACTTTGTGGCAATTCTACATGTTCAATATATCCACTATTCTCAAAAACTTAAAACAACCAAGACATACTCCTGGTCTATAACTTACCTTCATCTGTCACCATGGGAACCTCTACTGTTTCTATAATTGGCTTGACAATGTCTACGATATTTAGGCGAGGCTTCACACCTGCAAGAGAAGAGGGACAAATCCATAAACATTACAAGTCTGACAGATGAATCTTAATTTTGATATTGATTCCTATGACAGGTTCTACTATGGATGCATTAGGCTATGTTGGCAACTAGAGACTCTGTGTTGCTGACATATCCCACTCACAATGCGAAAATGACATTTTAGCCATTTTCACATCTTGACATCATCAGCATTTTGATCTGAGAAAGGTGCTTTAAGAGAGTGAAAAAAAGTGCATACCTTGAACTCAGACAAGTTTCAACAAAACTAACTGACCATACCTGGAATTTCTTCAAATTCTTATCACGCAATAAGGCTTAAGCTGCAACAATGCTATACAAAAAGTGACTATGCAAAGGAAAGACATGAAAGTAGTAGACCAATTGTGTAGGTGCTTGAAGACAAAACTGGCATCTGCAATGAAATATCCAGTGACATTTTCATGAGTCAAAATGTTCAAATAAGGGACTCAACATCAGGAGATGACTATTTGAGACATGAATAACCACACAGTGACATGGTTCTGTTGCTACATGTACACTGGTACTTTAATGGCAATAACACAGTGCATTACCACACTGGTTCTTCACAGGACAACCCTACCATTATCTTCCAGCTCTTCATTTTGTTGCGGTGCATTTGTTGTTGTTGGTTGTTTTGTTGTTGTTGGTTTTTTGTTTTTTTGGGGGGGGTGGTTGGGGGAGGGGTTGCCATGCTTATGTAATTTTTAATTGCATATGACAATGCACTGCACTCAACAGTAACGGAAATGCTTTCTTCTAGTCAAGGCAAGTGAAATTGCTATAAATGAAGGTGGATGGAAGAAATGGTTGATTACTTTACCTTGGTTTGAAATGACCTGGATGCTGAATTGGACCACACCATCTGCTGATATTCCCTGCTCCAACAAACTCTTCTCTTCAATCAGCTGTAAGAAAATGCAATATACTGAGTGCCACCTTACCATGTCTATTTAGAGGGCAACACATATTATAAGCGCAATAATGATAAGACTAGATATCTACAATGACACATGGAATACCCGGTACACCATCCTCTTTTAAACCCTTCTCTTATTCTCAAATATCCTTGAAATGCCACCTTCATCACATAATTTGGCCTGTGAATAGCAATAATTCAAATGTCTACATCAAGTCAACAAATTCCTGAATCCGTGCAAATGTGATTGCAGTGCCAAAATGAGAACCAGATGCATTGCATGCCATGCTCAGCAGCTAAAACTACACATACCTTTTGAGCAGGTTATCTTCAACAAAAATAGAAAAAGAAATGTGTTGATTCCTTGCCTTCTGAGGGGGCTCTGCAACGGCATGCACTAAAACCTGCAGATGGCTCAAGCTACTTAATTTTTCTCTATCTGCATTCAACATACTTTCTATCTATGATAGTAT
Organism: Diadema setosum; assembly: GCF_964275005.1. Lineage (NCBI taxonomy): Eukaryota > Metazoa > Echinodermata > Echinoidea > Diadematoida > Diadematidae > Diadema > Diadema setosum. The sequence continues at coordinate 13,127,720 of NC_092690.1, forward strand.
TTTAAGCATATGTCATTTCGAGATCATACAATGTACTTTTCAAACTCATAGACGCTTTTAGTCTTTATGAACTGAACTGGATGAGAATTGTTTATGCAGCTGTCTGAAATGAGAATGCATTATTGACTTTCAAATAAAATCTGCTACACTATTCCTTTGACAGCTACGTATGATCATCCTTCTGTACTTTCTCTGACACAAAGGATGAGCACCATTTGTATACTACACTGATACTGTCTTGCTCGCATTTCTGACACTTTGCAAACAAAATTAGGCCAACATCTTGGTAAAACTGTCTGGCTTGTGAACTGACTTATAGAGAAAAATTGGTCACACAACTCAGTTGTGGTACATGTTTTACTTTCATCTATACATTGCAAAGGCATTGGAAATGGCATAGGTGTTTGCTACCAAAAACTTAAGCATTTCCACATGAGTCCCACATTCATGTTGTACTCACCGTAGCAGCGTTCTGGAGATACATCTCATGCTCATCTAGACTGCACTGTAGCCTTTGTTCAAGCATCTTTTTCAGTGTTGTCAAAGGCTGGGCAATGTCCATCATTTGTGTAATCACATTTTGAGATGCAAGAGTAACATTGACAGCACTGTGAAGAAAGAGAGACAAAAATTAAAAAATATATATATATGGATGCCTGATTTAGGCTTCTTTTAGGCTGTTATGAATATTTTGTAAAGGTACATTTTATCACACCACTATAACCAGTAATAAATACACGTACATAAATGCATAAATGCATACACACAAACACAAAAGGCTAATCTCAAATCAGACTGACTGGTGATTGGAGAACAGCATGTAATACATCAAACAGCTTTAAATATACAACTGAACATACGGGCAGCTCCAATTTAGTCAATATAGTTTTATATCGCCTAGGTGTTCCACTAGCATGTAAAGTATGCACAACAACAAAAAAAGGAAAAGAAACAAAACTGCAAATTAAAGAATATTAAAACCAGGCATATATCAAAGCCTTTGGATGTGCTATGTGAAGTATACAAAGTGGTAGTACACAACCCACTTCTTGGAATAAGTCAATATCTTATTGTGAATAAAACAGTAACTAGGCCATTTGGGCACCGAGTGAAATAAACATCGTTACGTAGCATTAATTAGCAAGTTACAAAAAATAATAAAAATACCTGACTATTACACTTATCAAAAGTACTGGTATCTAAAATTTCAAAAGCTCAAATGAACAGCAGACCAATGATACTGTTGACCAATGTTAGAACATTATGATGAACAAAATGATGACAGTAAGAACATTACAAATTAATGAACTGCCATAACACAACCACAATTATCCTATTTGATAAAAACCATTCATCGTGATATGGTGATTTCCAATTCAATACTAGGCCTACATCTGATAGACAAATTTTGACGTCACAAACGAGGAAACATTATTACCCCACACAGAAGAAGTGAAGGGTTTGTTCGCAAAAACAGATAAGTCCATTTTTAAAGATTTTGAAATACGGTCTCTGTCATAAAGTACAAAATAATACCTTTTAAATGATATATTGGTCATTACATATAAAGGTACTTTTTTGAAGTTATGGTCAAAAGAAGCAAAAATGTTCTTATTATTTTCTTTATTTTTCTTGACCTTTAATTGCAAATATCTCCATTTGGCAAATATGGACTTATCGGTTTTTGCAAACAAACTCTTCAAGTGTACAGTGCACTCCCGTTACAACGAACACGGTTATAACGAAATTTCGTTATAACGAAATAAAACGTCTGGTCCCAAAATTATCGCCATTAAAGTCTATGGTACAAAATTCGCTGATAACGAACACGGGTATAGCGAAATTTTCGTTATAACGAAGCCTTTTCCGAGCACCACTGACAAAGAAAAACAAAAGAAATGTGCTCCGTTACAACGAAATTAGGATCGCTTCCGAAAATACATAGCGGAACAAGCATTTATAGCATCTCTGCTTGGGCGAACGCGTCACATCACTGTGTGTTCGCTTGGTGTGTCACGCACAGTTTCAGAGGGGAACTTGCGTTATTGTAATACAATAATCTGAAATTGAATTTACTATTTGTTTTATTGTTAACATAGCTTTCCAGTATATGACGAGTATTCAACAAACAGAATATGATATATGCGTGGCTTCCTTGTTTTCGTTATTGTATTAACTGTTCGGTTATAACGAAATTTCGTTATAACGAAAGAAAACTGCCGGTCCCAAGCATTTCGTTATAACGGGAGTGCACTGTACATACGCTGGCACTGGAAACAAAGCAATGCAACTACAACAGTATGATGGATCTCAAACAAACCTTGATACATCACTTTTGGTCCTTTTGCTTTTCCCCTTCTTGGAAGGCGTCTCAACGCCTCCACCTGCTCGCTTCATTATGACTCCCAGGGATGCTTTCTAGCAGTTATTGAAGACTACAGAAAGGAGGTCCTGTGTGCGAAAAGATCACGTGACAACAAAAACAAGCAAACACAGTGTCACAAATTATCACAAAACTGTTGAAAATGGAGAAAGGTTGCCAGCAAAATACATTCAAACACAACTGCAATAGATGATACATTCTTGTTACCTTCTTTAGATTACAATTTTCATCTTAAATGAATATCAATTGACAATCATCATTATCATTGGCATTCTCAAATGACAACATGAGAGTGATCAACAAGGCAGAGTAATGATGTAGAGTAGATGTACTACTGAGTAGTACATCAATAAAGACTAAAATCAACAAGAATTTATAAACAGAAATTCACTTACAAAGATGTTTGTCAAAATTGTTACCCGTCAGTCAAATTTCAAAGTTCTGAAATCTAGTGTAAGTTGAACTGTGACAGGGTTTTTTGTTTGTTCGTTTGTTTGTTTTTGTGTTTTTGCTTGTGTGTTTCTTGAATATGCTTGCATGATATTAAATAGCCCAGTCTACTTAATCTTTAGAACTTGACCTTTCATCTATTTTCTGTCACTTTCACTCCTTGGTTATTGCATTTCACCGTAACAGTCACATTGTGGTCATGAAGACTGTTGTTCACTGTGCATTATAATACATTTTCTTTTTCAGCAGAATGGAATACTGTCCAATAATCACTCAATCACTTCCCCTTATGACCAAGATCTGAATAGACCTATGCTGAATGATTGTCAACGGGCACGTTTAAACTCCACTTGCAAATGCAGAATCAGCCTTTAGAAACTCTGATCCAAAATGCCATTCATGGGGGTACTGATTATACTCAATTTTGTCGAGCTTGAGAAAAAGCCAATTTTGCACTGTGCGTTGTTGAAAAACTAAAAACCCCTATTGTAGTGACTTGTTCAGCACACCAGTCTACTTCATTTGAACTGGATGCATTGGGATGACATCAGGGGGGTGTTTCATCAACGCTTGTCAGCGCCGACAACTGTCGGCGCTGACCAATTTCAGCAAAATCCTTGGTTTTGATTGGCTGAGATGCTCTGGTCACTGACTGTTACTATGATGATTCAAGTTGTCAGCGCCGACAAACATTGATGAAATGCTTGTCGGCGCCGACAACTGTCGGCGCTGACCAATTTCAGCAAAATCCTTGGTTTTGATTGGCTGAGATGCTCTGGTCACTGACTGTTACTATGGTATGGTGATTCAAGTTGTCAGCGCCGCGCCGACAAACGTTGATGAAACACCCCCCAGAATACACATCTTTATACATGATTTTGCATAAATATGCTTCCCCACTAACTTAGAGAGATTTCACTGATTGTTAACAGTACTGGGGGGCGTTTCATCAACGAGTTCGTCGGAGGTTTTCACCGACAAATCTGCTATCAGCCAATCAGACGCAAGGATTTCAGTAGCTTTTAACAGTTGTCGGTGTAAATCACTGACAAAAAGTTTCATGAAACACCCCCCTGGTTGAGGTATTCCTAAGTGAGATAATGAGAAACCTCTTATGATATATGAAAGAGCATGTAATTTTAAGAAGGATTCGTTTATTTGATGAAATTTGGTTTTCAACGGGCTGAGATACCTAATAAAGTTATAATAATAAAAGGCGACAGGCCACACCTTTTATTAGAATCTCTTTGTTTCACATTGTTTTTGGATATCTTAGCCATTTCAAAACCAATTTTCATCAAATAAACTTTTGACTCCCCTTAGAATTGCATGCTCTTTAACATCTCATAGAGTGGTTTCTGAATACAGTATCTCACAAAATTAAAGGCTAAATCCTCACCTCAACCAGAAGTGTTCAGTCCCTTTAACATGATTTGTATTTCTGCTACTGTAAAAGTGGAAATTTTCGCGGTGTTGAAATTTTCGCGCATTTCGCGCAACCAGAAACTAGCGCGAATATTTTTGCTTGCCATACGTTCCTGTGCGTGATGTCTTGATTCCGCGGCATTAAAAACACGCGAAACTCTTCTGACCCGGCCTAGCGCGAAAAATTAGTCCCGCGAAAATATCCACTTTTACAGTACTTGATAAGTGCAATGAGAGAGAATTGGCAGTCATAAACGCACCTCTTTGTGCATTTGAAATCATCATTCATATAAAAATTAGTCGGGATGCAAAGTCTTTTTAACTACAGTCTACACAACACATTTCAAAAGCCTGATTATGACCCAAAAAAATTTGATGATAATAACAATAATAATAGCTAGTTTTTATGAAGTGCATTCCACACTTGTTAAGTATCCCAGTGCACTTTACAAACTGTCATTACCCTGGTCGCTGGATACATCATTTCCAACCAGCACTGACAGTGCTCACTCTCCACTCTTAGGGGAGCAATCCAGCCATGCAGTCACAGTCATTTTACAGTCCCACACGTGCTGATCAACCAAGATAACAGGTAAGGTAACCTTTCTTATCCTGACGGGTACCCATTCATACTCCTGGGTGGAGTGCAGCAATGTGGACAAAGTGCCTTGCTGAAGGGTGAACGTGTGTCGGGCTTCGCATAGGTTCAAACCAACGAACCTGAATGCACCACACTCAGTCATTCAGAGACGAGCGCTCTTATTGTCCACTCAGCTGCAACACCTCCACCTACTGCAAAAATGCTCTTTTGAATTATCAAGTCTAGACTCTAGACCCAGTCTAAACTCTAATTTATAACTAGAGTAACACCCCCAATTTTCGGACACTTAAGCTTTTTTGCAGTATTTGTTCAACTCAAATAATACTCTACAAAATTATATCTATGACAATGTATGTTAAATATATCACCCTACTTTTTCCCAATATTGGTTTTGTTATATACATCATAAAATTTCACAGAATCCCCAAATATTATTACCTTATCAATTCCCCAAAATTCGGACAGCCTCTCCAAAATTCGGACATGCGCGTAATGTCAATGCGCATACAAGGCCGCTGAAAAATGAGCGCGCGCCATACCTTGTTGGCACAAGGTTGCATCAGGGACGTTGCGGCGCCCTTTCGTGTCCGAATTTTGGAGACTCTGCACTTGCATTCAGGCCCTGTACATTTATTCACTGCATCGGCACGTACAGAGATTTTGTTTTTCTTTTGTGTTTTTGAGGATACCATCACACTCGGAGCTTGTGATAAGCGAAAAATTTCGCAACAGAATGGCATAATTTTTCAATTTTCAGCGCTTTTTCAGCGACCCCGATTCTTTACACGGGTCATAATTTGCGCTCACTTTGGAAAAGTTGTGGCAATTCTGCATTTTTGATGGCAAAATTTGGGATTTTAGATGGATTTTTGGAGGTGACTCGGGCACTTTCCTGTGGTGAACGGGTGTGCTGTGCCAGTATGTGAAACGAAGTGATATGCATGTGTTGTGACAGTAGAATTTGCTGGCTTGTGAAGGGTGATAAGCATCCAGATTTTGGAGGCCGGCCGAAAATTGGGGCTTTACTCTAGGTCTAGATTCTAGTCTAAACTTAGATGTAGACCCAAATGCAAGCTGCCCATATACCACAACATCATCCAAAATTCAACTGCCTGCCAGCCCTGCTACATACTGCACACAGTCTAACTTGGTCTTTGGCATGGCACAGGAGGCCGAACCTTGTTGGTGCCAGAGCCAACGGATACATTTAGAAAGCTCATTGTTTGGGTTGTAGTACAACTTGTAGGGGCAAGCACGGTATTACCGAACGCATGGTATTACCGGACACGCACATTTTTGTGTACTAATGACATTCTGTACGCGCGAGACTTCGTAGATTAGCCTCACAGAACTTTGTGTGGACCGAAATCGCAAAAAACGCCACATAAAAATGTAAAAACACGAAAAAATTCACATTTTACCTCAAGTTTATAGTTGAGTGACCCGCACCTCGAGATAGCTAATATTTATGCATGTTTGAATCACATTTCGCGACTGAAATTCTATGAAATCCCACTCACATACAGGAAAAATGCTGAAGATTCCAATAGAACCAAAAGTTCACTGATCGATATCAGAAATTTGTAGCTATCGCCCTCAAACGCGAACGATGCGAATAGTTGTGCGCTAAGGGGCCCGCAACTCATCACCCGCGTGTGCAGCTCCCATAGACAAAGCATGTAAACTAGAAGTAGAGTCTAACCAGTTGTCGATTTTTTCACAAGGTTTTATTCTGTGAACTGTTCGAAATGTTCAAGACAGACATTTTACCGTAAAATACGAAATTTTAGCCTCATTTGCCAATTTTTTCTTTGTCATCCGCTCAGTGATAATGTGTACGATGATTTGTGGGATAAATTGTGATTCTTGTGCAAGGATTAGGTGCGAAAGATGTCGATTATTTCATTGCGAAAATCGTGTCCGGTAATACAATGCGATTTTGCACCGCGCAAAAAGACAACTTTTGTAGAGGGTTATGTTTGAAGCATATTTTCTAAAAACTGGAGTGAACAATTGACATCAGTTGGCTGAATTCGTAATTTCCAGGAGTCTGTGAATAAGTGATGTTATTTTTAGCCCAAATTTCATCCTCTGAGTATGGAATTCAAAGCCATGAAAGAAAGCGTCCGGTAATTGGATGTGCCACCCTACCATCAACATCATTCACCAGTGTTAACAATATCTAAAAAATAGCTCCACGCCACGTTGGACTCACACTGCGAGTGAGCTCAAGCTCCTTTCTGACTGAGCTTTCATATAAATTTAAAACCACCACGCCACGGCATTCTTTTGTTAAAATTGTGTACTGCTTAATAAAAAGATGGTTTCTACTCAAACAGTCAACAGAGAAGCACAGAACCACGAGAACAGAGAATCTACGACCTGAACTCAATAATCAGATGGCGCACGCACTGCGATCCCATCGCTCGCCCCAGCAGTTAAACGGCTACGGCCTGGGGAATCTACGTACGTCTGTACCGAGACTTTAGATCTAGATAGCTTGTTAGACTCTACCTGAGTTGTTATCAAATAAACTACCTTGTTGAACGTCCGTAGACATGTGTCTATACAGTGTACGTATTTACCAAGTCCTTTTGTTTTCAAAGTCAATACAGAGATGCCAATAAGTGGGACTGTGCAATGTGACAGTGTAGCTCTTTCCTCTTCTTCAGTCAGCGCAACGCAATCTCAACAGTATTAAACAAGCTTTTATGGGCTTAGTTAGGACGTTTAAGGCGAAGCTTCTTTGCATGAAATGAAAGGACAGGAATTTGTGCTATACTCTACCCAGACTAGTTTTGCTAAGAACATCCCAAATTCTGAATCACATACTCACGGCCAACAGTTGTTTCCCTTCAAATTCGGCTAAGCATCCACAGCAGGCCGGTACTGCACAGCTTTTACCTCGGCCTCATCTACAGCCCCCCCCCCCCCATATCCCACCAACCCCCCCCCCCCCCCTTGTTCCAGGCCAGTAATACAAGCCCCCACTCTCCACCGGCTGTGACGGCACCCCTTACATACACATCGGGTCACCTGGCCTATAAATCTCGCTTATTTTCATCTAATGGCTGGAATCTAAAAATACATCGAATATATTTCATAATGGTAGAATATTGATTAGACATGCTTGCATCCTACATAAGACAGTAATGAGATCAAGATTTCGCTTCCTCTTCCACATGGCTGGATTAGTTCTTCGCCTGAACCTGACAACCTGACAACTATGATTACGGTCATATTGAGGAATATGAAGAATAAACCACCTGAATGGATGGATTTATTATATTTTTTTTTTCTTTTTGTATGTTGGGAAGATTTTAGGTTTTTAATTCTAAGAACTTATTATGCATATTCAGGGGAAAATAATATGTTATTGTGTGGGGTTTTTTTTCTTCAAAATATTAACTTTGATCCCTAAAGAAGATAATGGTAAGTATTACTTGAAAATTGGCGACTAATTTCTTTGCTGAATGTAATAAATAAATTACCGTCTGGATGTATTGCAAATCGAATTAAAAAGGCTTTGCCGTTCGTGATCACCGTGCCAGAAGTGAAAATCAGAAAGGGTTTTTATCAGATAGATTTATCGGAGAGAATATTCGCCGTTATGATTTGATTTTATGTATATATACACAGAATCTGATGTCAAGGATATTCCAGCATTGTTATTGTTGACTGATTTTGAAAAACATTTTGATTCAATCTCTTCCGAGTTTACAGAAAAGGAATGTCATTTTTTAAATATTGGTCCCTCAATAATTTCTTGGATAGATATTTTATATGCTGATGCTTTTTTTTTCTGCTCAGATTAATGTTGTTGTTTTTCGGTGTGTTTTTTAATAAGAGATTTAGGATAGAAAGGGGTTGCAGGCAAGGCGACCCTCGTTCTCCTTATATATTTTTGTTGTGTAGTGAAATATTGAATTTGATGATTTCCAGACCTTATTCATTTGAAGGGATAAAAACGATAGGATTGTTCAATATGCTGATGATACACCGTTACCATTAAATGGTGCTGGCAGAGAATGGTTTATATATAGCAATGAATATTTTTATGATAGATTTGCAAATATATCTGGTTTAAAAATCAATAAAATAAAACAAAACTTATATGGATAGGAAAATGTAAGAATTAAGAAGATAAAAATGGGGGAAATGTTGCCTGAAAGGAATAGGCTTCAGTGACTTTATGAGGGAGGTTTTAAGTATTTGAGTACACATTTTCTTTTTTTTTCTTTTTTTTTTCCTGATTTTTAGAGAACTGTTCAATATAATTATTATTATGAAAAAATAGAAGTGATTAGGAAACAAATAAACTCTTAACGTAAACGCTCTTTAACGGCGCTTGGTAGAGTTGTAGTAATCAAGTCATTGTTGTTATCAAAATTGAATTTTTATCTTTACCAAGTCCAAAAGATAACTTTTTGAATGAGATAAATGATAGGTTTTATAGTAATATGGGAAAGGAAGCCTAATAAAATAAACAGAATTCAAATGTCCTTAGACGTATACACAATTGAGTGAACATATACGCACATGGTTACAGTATAATGATATCATGTATTAGGCGATTGCTATTTACAACGGATAAATGGTCAGAAAAATTATTGAGTTCTTACTTCAGACCTATCAATTAGATAGAACCTCGGAAATATCTTTTTTTTTATTTGAACAAGCCTCACATACCTCTAATCCTTTTTTGAAAGAAATACTTACAGCTATCATACGGTGATTCACTTTCGGTTTATTGTTATGATTTCCAGTGCCATTCTTTGTCGAAAAATAATATGATTACTGTAAGGAACTTCTTTTATGTGTCGGTTTAAACGAAAGTGATATTTAAAAAAAAAAAAAAAGGAATTCCGTTTTGTTAATTATTCTTTAGATGAAAAAGGAAATATATTATCATTCACTGCTCTAAAGAGGAAATTATGATGTTGCTGTTAATTTTTTAGATTATTTTGGAATGTTTCAAGCGGTTAAAAAAAAAAAAAAACAGATTGTGATAGAGGTATGAGTAACATGGAAAAGTTTTGTCAACCATGCAATATACTAGTACCGGACATTCTATATTTGATTATAAATCAACAAAAAGGATATTCACATATTCATGCTGTTTTGTTATAGAGAATAGTGTACATCCATATCAATGTAAAGGAAGTGGCAGGAATTAATACAATTTGAGGAAGAGATATGGCAATCTTTTCGTTGGCCCCGTTCAAGAGCACGGCAGATGTTAATTTACGGTGGTTTCAGTTTACAATAGTTAATATAATTTTATATACAAATAACATGTTGAATATAATTGGGCTGGTTGAAAGAAAAGAATGTTCGTTTTGTAAGGCGTGTATACTGAGACTTTAGTACATTTTTTTTTTTTTTGAGTGAGTGTAAATATGTTAATTGATCGTGGGTTGAAGTAAGAGAATGGATCAATGTTGTAACGCTGGGTTAGAAAAAAAAAACATTTAGAACGGAAAATAAATTATCTGGTTTTTATAAATTCGGCATTGTATATGCTTGTGAGATAGGAAATCTATGTTTGTACAATGAAAAGAATCATACCTCGTTCTGATTTATGTAAAGTTAGCATAGGGAAAAGGAAAAAATTTATTGCAAGAAATCATGAGCTGCAAGTGTTTCAGAAAAAAAAAATGGTGTCTGTTCAGATACCTGTTCTCTTGATATGTATAGTATTATGATGGTCTGAGTCACGATATTTTCATTGCCTGTTTTTCAAAATACTTTGACATATAATGATGAATTTTGTGTTTAGGCGAATATATTTTTGATGTAGAATAACAAATATCCCATGTGGGGAAAAAAAAAAGCTGTGATTACTGTCCTACCGCCACTGGTCGTTTAAAAATTGATTACTATACACAGTGTCATACATCATTGATAGGCCATACCTCTCTTTGACCATGTCAAACAGGCATTTTAATTTGTTGTGTGTGCATGTACCTGTCTTTCTGTATCTGATCCTGATGTGGTTTGATCTCTTGGCTGCCACAATCAACTTATCACGTCCAAGAAATTATGACATTTACTGTATAAGTTGTTAATATTTCATAAGTTTTTAGAGTAAAATTCTCTTGTGATCTCTCTCTCTCTCCCTCTCTCTCTCTCTCTCTCTCTCTCTGCCATCCACCACCCTTTGTTTCAGCTGTCGATTAACAAGAAAACCCTCTTGATTGCGAAATAGCTACAGAGAAAGTTTTAACCTAAAATTGCATCACGTATTATAACAAGACAAAAGTTACTGTTTCATTCTGAAATTGGCATTTTGTGTAAATCCGCTAACGTTCCTAATTTTGTTCGTATTTAATGCATTTGATGAGTCCACAGAATTTTTCTTCAATATGAGATACGCAGTGAAATTTAGAGATGCCATTTTGATGACAATAATGACAATTCACACATTCCTTCTAGGACTTGATGTGATAAGCATGTCTTTTCATCTACGTCATTGACGTAATTGATAATTATGAGGACGAGGTATCGCACAGACAATATAACTGCATATTGTTGCATTCTCATAGTCTTTATCTAAACTTATGTCCGTGGTATTGATATGATTGCATTTCCGATCTCATTCTTTTAGAACTGTCTTTTCGAATTGGAAGTTTGGACTAAATCTAACCTCCTCATAAGATACAATCACCGTATGCGGTGGCCGATGATTGGACGAAGCAGGAGCATAATGTACTCGGCTTCTTGTCGTATAATTAGAAATTTGCACAGAAAGGATAAATATTCTCCATTAAGTAAATTGCCCGTTGTTATTTCAGTTGATTATAACACGCACGGGTCATTGCAATGAACTCATAAGTATTTCAAGCATTGTCTGTGGAAAAAAAAAAAGTAGGACCTTACGTGATATTCTCAAACTATCACACTTTGGTCTACATTAATAATGTTTTGCAGCATAGTTACTTAGTAAGTATATCTTCTGGACTGATTGAGAAGTCAGACCGTCGGTCGCTTTCTCCCTCCCCCATCCCTGTCTTTCCCAGCACCCCGTCATCTTTAAGGTTAGATTATGGTCTGAATCAAGAACTATAACATTATGTGGGCGCAGCTGGGTGCGGTGCTACTGTGACCTGGGAGGTGTCAAGTTCCCTGGTGCCTTTCTCCCGAGACGAGGGTGAGATAAGCAATAAACATCATAAAGGTTGCAGACTCGAATAATCACTAAATTTCCCTTTTTTTAAGTTATATCAGTAATATTAAAAAAAAAAAACAATGAGAAGAAGGATATCACATCCTTTCGAGCAAATAATATAGTCACAGGGACAGAACTTATGAACACCATTTCATATCAGAGTAAAGCTCATCTATATACATGTATTGGAAATTCATCTACGTGCAACTATGTCAGAAGGATAATTTCGCACTGATGAAGGCTGTGAGCGTTAGCACCTGAAAGTTTCGGAGGAAACTAATTTGTATTGAGATCAAAAGTTTAACACCAATTCCAGACTGTTACATATCCTTTGTGAATAAATTGATATATACAGACAAACGTCGGTTTTCGCGAAAAATTAACCCTATAAAGGCCAAGGGTTACGCAATGTGCCCCCTACCAGATTTTGATTTGCCACTCTTTCGCTCTTAATCCAATTTCAACCAAATTTGGTTACTTTTCCTAAAATCTTATTGCAAACATTTTGCTTTATAATTCAGCTATATTTGATATTGCTGTGGTTGCCATGATATTAAACCATAAAGTGACAACCATGTCAGTCAGATTTTGCGTATTTTTCTGTTCCAATTTCAATTAACAATATTATAGTGTATTAAATGGGCGGGGTTTTAGGGGGTGAAATAAAAATTTGCTGAAGAAAGAAAATGTGAATTAATGGTCCTGAAATGTTTTCCTATTATTTCCTTTGTTTTTATGTGACAAAGACATAAAACAATAGATATATTAGAGATAATTGAAAACAATATTTTCCAAGGATTGTTCTTCTATTTTGTGTCATTCTGATTCCTTCACTCATATTATCAATCTGCAAACTAAAAATTCCAATATTATGGAAATATGAAATGTGATAACTATACATGTACCTATCCCAAACAATACATCACAAGTCTCATAATGTATTTCTTTATGTTGTTATGAATAGCGCCCCCATTTTGCGACCTTGAGAAATTTCAACCATAACGTTAATGAGACTCGACATGGACATAATTTTTGGCAAGTATGAAAATGATTTGTCGATAATAAGACATGTATACTGGGGATGAAGAAATCATCCAGAAAAATCATGTTTTTAGCATATTTTCTATGTATTTTTATATATTTTGGTAAATAGCGCCCTCCATGGGTGACCTTGAGAAAATTCAAATATGCGGTCATATTAGTTGCTCTACCCATGTGCCAAAAAATATGACGACGATATAACAAAGTTATCTAGGGGGCACATTGTGCCCCCCCCCCCCCCCCCCCCCCCCATTGGGCCTGATAGGAAGGGTCAGAATAGCTTGGGCTTTATAGGGTTAAAAGGTTGTTGCTAAAAACTGTTAGTTGCTGTCAGGAAACACAATACCCAAATGTTAATGTGAATGTGATCAGACTGGTGATGTGCAGACCAGTTGGAGACTAATAAAACGACAATGCTAGATATTCATAGAGTCCCGTATAAACACGGTCATCCCATATACCACATCATCGGAAAAATATGAGGTGCAGGTAGGCCCTTATATAGCTTTCAAGCCGTTCATTAACAGTCAATGCATTCTAATTTTTCATCATGTCCAAATTTGGCTTTGATACACGGAATAAAACCAAATAACCAGACGGAAAAAAAGGAAGTTATCAAATAAGTTGTAGGCCTATAAAAATAATGATAATTTGAAGACATCGTGGAATTGCACTGTAAAAAATAACCGTTTCATTTCTGTACTATTCCGAACGTATACACACTTTCCGAACACTGTATGAAAGATACGTTTTAATCGAAGCCTCTATCACATTTTATTTTAAATTGATACAGATATCGGCCAAATATACGCGTAACATTTTGTTGTATGGGGAACACTTTTTTATCAGGAATTTGGGGTGCAACCTTCGGCAATAGATCGATGCTCCATGTCCCTACACCAAGCCCTACACCCATCTCACTGGTTTCTTTGTTCTAAAAACTGTAGATACTCGAGCAACGAAAACGTATAGATCATGTATACACACAAGCATGCATGCATAAGGACCGTTTGATTTCGAGCACATCACACCTGTCCAGGCACCATTATTTAGTGATGACTTGGAGTATATGCAGGGGGGGGGGGGGATCCAAGATTTCCTTACAGAGGGGGGTGCCTTCACAAAATTAATAAGGGGCGCACACGCCCCCCCCCCCATTTTTTCTTTTGATTTCCTTTGTTTTGACCAAAAAAAAAAAAAAAAAGATAAAGGGTGCGCGCGGCCGATGCGCTCCCTTTGGATCCGCCACTGGTATGAAAAGCATACAGTATCCATTTTTTTTTTTTTTTTTTTTTTACGCGCACTGTGTCGCATGTCAAAAAAATACGATTTCTCTTCAGAAGGGTCAAACAAGGGTTAGATGAAATAAAAGGTCAGCGGTTAAATGGGAAATATGTGTAAATCTGTCCTATAAAAAAAATGATTATTTCGATAACTGCCTTCTGTTTCTTACGATATGGTAATAAGGTTAGGATGATCATATCCCTGACTTTCAAAATAATATGATGAATCATTTTTCGTTTATACCCTTGAATTTTACACATACTGTGAATACCGCTTCTGGAAAAAAAAAAATAGTATGGGCCCTATAAGAGACGGGTGAATGCAAACAAAAGCGGCAATAAAACATAGAACCGGAAACTCCGCCTTTCCTTTCTCACGAAGGGCTTCCGGTTCACTGATCTCTCTGTATTGTATCCTCCATAGTTATACATACTGGTGTTTTCGTTTCGTCACATGTTTCCTATGATTATACACGGGCTTCAACAACTAATAGGAATATTCGTCTTTGCATGGAAGGGCCAGACGACAACAGACTGAGGCTCGCACATATACCTTTTTTTTTTTTCTTTTTACGAAGTGAGCACTTTGACTTACCCCCTCCTAACAAAAACATCTCGATTCAATTCAAGTAACATTTACTTAACTCAATTATACTATATGAATGGAAATTCAAATGCTGTGCTATTTCATTTTACGTTCAATTCAATTCAATTCAATTATTTTCATTTTTTTTTTCAACAAAACATATAACACAGAATAAATCAGGAATTATATTTTATACATTCGATTTTGCAAAGGATAGATGATTATAATTATATACATGCATATCGGCAAAAATACAAAGTTATATGCGGCTTAAGTTGAAAAAAAGAACAGAATTGAGAGGTTTAAAAGCATGCTTGTATATTGTGAACCACTCAAAAAAAAATCTTATGAGCTAGGGACGTGGAACCAGATGTATACTTGCAGCGTCTATCGGCTCCAGTATACAACGCATATCATGTACAAAATGATATAAAGAATAACAATAAAAGGGCAGAAATTTGATCAAATTGTATAATGGGCCTCCTCTGTGTGTGTGTGTGTGTGTGTGTGTGTGTGTGTGTGTGTGAGTAGGCCTGTATTAATGAATATCTCATGCCTTCAGTGACTGGAGAAAAAAGTAGTGATCCCGGTTTAGGATGGTTGAACAGCCCCTGCCTTTTTTTTTTTTTTTTATTATTCTGTCAACTTTTTGGTGATGGTGAATTAAAATGACTAATATACGCTATAGAAAACATTCGTGATGAGTTATTTTCTTTTTCATCTCTTTTATTTTCTTTTTCCTTTGTACCTTGATAATCTAGTTTTTATATAGTTTCGTCATTGTTACTTTGTGTCCTATCTCCATTGAATGCATATCAAATTTACACTGGTATATTTTCTTGGAACCTGCGTTTACAAGCTTTGCTTTTGCGGTTCCATCATATTTCACAAGTTATAGAGAATTGTCTTATGTACATTATATACGCTGACACACTTTCTGTCCATGCCCCGATTTATAACATATTTTGTATCTTGCTTGGTTTGTATTCTTTTTAGTGTATTTTGATGAAATGTATATCTCATGTGAAATATGAAAATAAATATGCTGGAACTGTTTACTGTGTCTCGAGTGTAAGACCGGTGCAGTTTCAGTTATTCAATTCAAAATGAAAATGAAAAAAAAAAAAACAACAACAACTTGTATCTGGTTGCTGCTGTTTGATACCTCGCGTTTGCACGTCTCTTTACTTTAGTGTATTGTGTTGGTCCTCTTCTCCGCTTTTGTATCCACTTTAATTGTAATGAATATGGACGGAGTTAACCCAAACAAAAAAAAAAAGTGAGGAAAATTTTTCGGAGTGGTTGGTCCGCTAAAAACCCATAAAGTGGCTGCAGGCACGTAGGCCTTTAATAGCTGCTAAAGCTATGATTCTGAGAAAATTACATAGGGGCCTATAGGCTTGTTATGCCGCCTTAAACCTATCCAAGACAAGACAACAACTGCCCCCCCCCCCCCATGAGTCCGTTAGAAAGAAAGCCGTCAAGTAGGCCTAAATCATGTCCGCATGGGCATTAGTTTCACTGTACAGTACAAGCAGGTCTATTACGTGTGCGACAATGTATTTTAATGATCTCTTCAAATGATATGATATTCAGTGAGAGAATAGTCTTTTGCTTGCTTGTTGATTTCTACTGAGGGTAGCAAAGCTCCCATTGTACACGTTGCTAATTGATCAATAAAGCCTTTCTATACCTCTACTCTTTGCAATTTTATTGATAGCACTGTAATATAAAGAATAATAGGCATCTTTACTACCTTTTGCGAAATGTTTTAGGTCTCAATTTCTATACAGTTCGTAACTTTATCGATAGCACTGTAATATAAAGAATATATACTTTACAATTTGCAATTTTTTTAGGTCTCAATTTGTTGGAAAGACTGGCAAACTGAGTGTGCACTCTGGATCAAAACCAGAAATGTATAAATCAATCATCTCAACGAATAACAATAATTGTATTCTTTGTACAATGTCATTTGAAAAAGGAGATAACAGTAAGTCTAGTTACTTGTCTGCTTTTTTTTTTCTCAAAAAGCGAATCGAGCCAAATACCTGCACATGATACTGCTCATGGTCTAATCTTTTTAGTGTTTACTCAAACGACATTTCAAGAATATTTTCTGAATTTTTCACCTGTCACTGGTTTATTTATACAAAGTAGGGATAATCTATACCACTAGAAGTCTATACCCCAGCAGGACAGACAGTCCCGTGTTGACGATACACCATTCGAAAATGCCGCTTATCTAGCGCCATCTTATGACGTCAATGTAAATTAAAAACTGGGCTGTGTCCGCTGACGTGTACGTACGTGTCCGTAATTTTCAGGTAAATTTTTATAGATTTGTATATTTGTGGTAGTGTAATTTACTATATATATAGTACTGTTATATACTCCGTGAAAATGCGGTCGGGATTGTCGAGCTTTATTGGGGATTTGGAGTTGTTTTGTGCATACAATTTGGTATTTACCTGGACGTGTCCGTCGATGTGTTATGTCTGCGGGAAGCTGTACGACACACACGAGTGCTTGAAATCGCCCATATGTTTGTACAGGGCGCGCGCCATGTTAAAATGATAATTTCGGCGTGCCCCCGCCCCGCGGGTGTAGGGCTCTGTCGCGCGTGATAGCATGTACAGGAGCTGTGAAGGCATACATTATGCGGGCAAGATGCAGACTACGCAGTATGCATGTGAAAGGGAAATAGGCTGATGTACTGTGCTGTACATCAATCGTGCAATGCAATAGACTTGCGTGCGTATGCGTCGTCGCGTATCATGCATGTATGTCTGACTGGACCAAACGACCGGCGGCACATATTACAACCGTGGGAAACTTGTAATCCTGTCGTAAACAAGTCGGACAGGCCATTCTACCATTGACTAACGTATCACTAAGATTCTGTAGATTATTTTTCTACGTTTTAAGCAATGATATACCCCTAATTGTCACCCGACCACCATGACATAATCTGACTCTCTCTTGGGTCGACTGAGTAAAAATGGTTCATGTTGGAGGGGAATGTGAAACCACGCTACACGAACGATGCATGATGCATGATGGTGGCCGATACTTCCGATAGTCGTCATGGTCGTAGGACTCGTACATGTGATTGTGGCTGGGGGCATCAATTCAATTAAACGTGTAACATAAGTAGGACCCAACATTGTACCACTTCCAAACTAACAATGTTAGTTGTCCTCGTGACTTTCGAAACTTTGCCTAGCAAACTGGCCTTGTATGAGTAAGAAGAAATATGAAATGCAGTAGGCCTACACGTCGCTACACTAATAAAACACTGAATACCACGTCATGAAAATATCACAATCAGTTTTGTGATTGCAAAGGGTGCTAGGGTAGGCCAAGGCCAGGCCCAGGGTAAGCTAACTAACAGTTAAAGTAAATTGATTGATTGGATAGATTATGAATAAATGCACGAGACATGAATAGCCATCATTTTGTTCATACATTATTGTCATTTAATTATATTTATGCTGGGCTGCTCATCACTTCAATAGTTAATGTCAATACAATGAAAAATAAATGTGATAGGATATGTAACACAGTTACAGAAAATTCTTGGACCTTTTCTGTTACATTGTAGATTGCCCAAAGGTTAACGTGTTAGAACTGCTACCTAGACACAAGATTCAAGACATTCAATTTTTTCGCCCAATTTTTATTGGTGCTGTTCATTGCACCTTCAACCTCATTGCTGGAGGTGGCTAACTTTTTCGGAGGCATGCAAATGCAAGAAACTATTACCGGTACTCAGAGCTACCAAGTCTCGCGCATTCTGAGTGAGACTCAAGCATTTAGGGGTCGTCTCACGATCTCACGGATGGGTCCCATTTTTCTCACGCATTGGGCAAAGTCTGCAATTTGGACCCATAATTAGGAGCATAGATCGAAGGATTGAAGTGATAGTTACAATTGAAGGTATATTTTCCCTATGTCTCTTAAAATAAGTAAGAAATAGTCATTTAAGTATGCACCTGATCGCACCATTAAAGAGATAAAATTGAAAAAGCTCCCTACAGTGGAGGCCACGAGGGGAGGGGGGGGGGGGGGGTTGCGTGCACATTCGCTCGCCGAAATGCCGAGTCATGAAAATCTCACTCATAAGATTGTTTTTTAACTTGGCATCCCTGCGGTACTAAGTATTTGATAGTCAAGCTGCCCGTAATTCAACCACATTGTGCCTCCCAATATTCATAGGCTAACCTCCTGGAAAGCTGTCATGTGCTCATGCGTGTGGTTGAATATTGGCCAGAGATGTCGGTCCTCAGTCCAGGTTTTCTGTTTTGTTTTTTTGTTTTTTTGTTTTGTGTTTGTTTTTTTGTTTTTTTAATTTGGCCTAATCCAATCATGGGATATGTACTACTGTACAATGTATGCCACACATTTATTGAAAAAAAAAATATGTATACTTTTGAAAGATTCTGTACAGATTTCTCACTTGACACCGTGAAGATGTACATTTAGTGATCTCAGTTCTTACTGCTGGGTTGTAATTATCCAAATTATTGACACAAACAAGCTATCTGGATGAATACAAAGATTGCATACAACTTAATTGGCTAAACTCCATTAGAGAAGCACTCAAATAATTCACTTCAGTACCGGTATCGGTATGTCTGTCTTTGTAGGAGGTACAAATAGAAGAAAAAAGGATGAAGGAATCTTGTTTAATCGTCTGTCATTGAAGAGTGTTAAAAGCCACCATTACTTATGCTTTACCATGGCAATTTGCTGTTCTTTAACCTGTTGAGGACGAGTCCCGAGTATATCCCAGTATACTCGGGCAGATGTCTATGGGAAATGCGTGTTGTAGCAAAGTCTAACCATCCTCGGTGGGTTGTACATTGTATCTTGGCCACGCATCAATGCCCTTGCACAAATCTAGAGTGTAGCAAGCACATAGGATACCTATTGCAATTTCTGTGCTCATCCAGCAATGTTTCAAAAACGCAGCAGGGAACAATTTTCCTTCTTGAAATTGAATAGCAATTTATGTCGATGGACATACATTTTCAACAAAATGGTATACAAGTCTATACGATGTAATGAAACTGCTATGCAAATTACATTTTGTATAGCAGTCATACCAAAATGCATAGC
Source organism: Diadema setosum (assembly GCF_964275005.1). NCBI lineage: Eukaryota > Metazoa > Echinodermata > Echinoidea > Diadematoida > Diadematidae > Diadema > Diadema setosum. Next base: position 13,147,778 of record NC_092690.1, read on the forward strand.
AAATTGCTATGCGATACCAGGAAAATTATTCCCTGCGCAGTAATTTCACCGTATTATTTTGGTCAAAGTAGGCTGATGACAAAATCGCAGGGAAGCTAGAGAAATGTATTAGTTCAGTAAACTCTGTTTTGTAAGTATCAAGAGTCCGTTTGAGGTCAAAGCTACTTGGCTGATAAACCACTAGTTTCTAGTCTACCACCAAGAGTGTATCTTTCATGGGCAATTAGCAGCACTTGGTGAAAATGAACCTTGTCGAAAGTGAGGGAAATTCATGACATTTATCATGCACACTCATCTTTTGAAGTAGAGAATGGTATCTCATAGTCAAATTTGGTTGATAACAAAACAAACCTTGGCACATAAAGAGTACAATGTATATTATCTTGGTGGAGCACAGTCATAACTTGCCAAAGCTACAAATTCTCTGTTTTGTACAAGTGTATCATAGGTAGGTACTGTAAGCTTTGCAAACAATGCACTGTCCAATTCTTTACAGTGCTATAAGTGTGAAGAAAGCTGTACAGAATTTGAATGATGATCCATCACTTCCAAATTTACCCTGTAGATCATTGTATCAAGTGATGTGACTCTTACTTTATTGGATAGCAGTAATAAATGTTGAAAATACACACACCTGAATGATGTTCAACCCTTTGATAGTGTATTAATTGTCGATTAGCACCAATGCTGCACTATTTTCTTCATGAAGTGGATGGAAAACTAACTGCCAGTGAATAGAGATCACTATAAATCCCCATAATCTCTATCGTGTCACCATGGCCAGTTGGTGTATATAGCCTATAGGCACATTGTTTTGTAGGCCCGAGTTGGATGGCAAACTTGGGATCAGTTTAGGAGGAATTACCTGAAAGTTGATGAAAAAGCACAGCAAGTTGCAGCTAAAAGTGTCTGGGCATACAGTTGTATAACAGGTTAATACTGTTTTGCTGGTTAATTGCTGTCATGTGCACCCAATAGTTTTGGCACAACTATAGCATTTCACTTCCTTCTGAAACAGGGCGTAGTGAAAGTGTTACTTTGCTGACTCAGATACTATGTAAGAGCATTGCAATTTTCTCATTCTTGGGTGTGTGTGTTTTGTTTTGTTTTGTTGGCTGATGCAGAGACCCTGTTTTAATTACATTAAAATTCACTTTATGAGCAAAGGACAAGTCTGTTTGAAGTACTTAGTGCTACATTGGGATAGTCTGGAATTGTGTGCTACAATTTTTATACATAATGTATGAGCTGCAGCTTCTTTTCCCTATTGCTACTCAAGTCATAAGAATATTTTTTTCGTCCATTGGTTTCGCATGATTAAATTTCCTTAGATTAGACAATGTTCTACTGCCTACATGTACCAATAAAAGTCTCCATGAAGTAACTTGACATGATGAATTCCATTTATGATTATTTACAACCCCTTCCTTGTATGATTTTCAAAAGATCAGATCTGAATACAACATTTGAACCCTTGTAGTGATGCACAGAAAACTTGGTTTGCTAGATACATCATCATGTATGTATGGCCTCAAAATACTCATTTTATTTTGGGGCAGTCATTATTGTAGACAGACTTTTAAGAGAATCCTTAAAAATTTGAGACAGAGAAACTTAAATGCAAGAAAGCTTGCAAGTGATGCCTTGAAGGCAGTTACAATGTAGGCCTACATAATGCTATCAGATAAAATAACATGTCTGTGTGATGTTCCTGTCAAGAGTGGTGTACTGTATTTAGTATCCTGTATCACTGTATTACTCGGCATTGTATGCAACCAAAACTGATTTGCTTTACCCAGAAATTTACAAACTATCAATGAATTTAGAGCAGGTGAGGTTACAGTACATGGGTTAGCCCAAAGATTTTATTTGTACTGGTATACCTCTGCCACTTGCCGGACGCATTATATTTTGAGGTTGTCTGTCCTTTGTTCATAATATTGTGGATGGTGTAACAAACTGTTTGAGCTATCCAAGTGAAACTTGGCATATGTACAGACTGTGTATGTGTGGACGTAGTGGTGCCTTTCAGCTTTTGGGTGCACACCCTTAATGTCAAAGGTCAAGGTCACAAATTCTTAAAAATGTCACTATTTCCCCATACATTGTATCTCTGCAATTTTTAAAGGTACATTGTATTGCATGAAACGTAGTGACATGTATTACCACATTATAAAGACTCTCTTGAGAAAGTTTGGGGCTATTGGGGTTATAAAAAAAAGAATAATAAAAATAAATAAATAAATAAATAAGGCCAAGTAAAAAAAGAAACCAGTTTCTCGTCCTCGCGCGCATCGATTTTGGCCGCCGCATCGATTTTTTTTACTATTTACTATTTTCAAAATGGCGCTGAAAATACCAAGAAATTCAAAATTCTCGTCCCAGCCCGCTCTCCGCCCGCATCGATTTTCAGTTGCCGCATCGACTTTTTTGATATTTACTATTTTTTCGGCCGCCGAAAACACAAAATCGACAATTCACCTACCAATCGTGATGTGTACGCGTCCTCTATCTTAGCTGGAGTACAGCTGTACTATAGCTTCCGTAGTGCGTATGTAATAATGCATGCATTTATCACACTGCGAGCTCGGCAAGAAGGAGGGCCCACAAAGCAGTCGAACTGTAGTTGGATGGGCGCGCGGGCGCGGGCCTGGGCTGTGATGTACACAGCGTACTCGGTACGTCGTGAACGCGATAGCGGCAACATCTTTTGCAAACGATCGCTGATACTAGTATTCCACTAATATATATCGCGCATTGTTCGTATTTTTCCCCGTTTCTCATATTTTAAAGGGATGAATTGTACTGTACAAATGCTTGCGAGGATTGTATCGAGTTTACATTTTCATGTCATTGTGACTATGTGCACGTGTGTGCAGTGTCGGAAGGTACGGTGCCAGTGCAGTGGCCGTGCCGGCCGCGTATAATTATGCGTGTCTGTAGCTAGCTGCCAGAGTCCCCATCCCCCTGGTCTGTCAGCTGTCTGCACGCACGCATGAACACATTCGAATGTGTAGAGGCCCAAACACTGCTCTGTTAACGTTGCATCTGACGGCGATGTATTGTTCTATTTTGAAGAGAAAATGAATGCGCTTTTCCAGCAAATGTAGAATTATTATCAATCTACAAAATAAATCACTTTTCCACGGATTCTGGTTTGTCATATTTCTGCGGGATACTTTTCTTTACGATGTAAATTCACGGACACGGCCGTGAGTCGTATCACCTGTAGTGTGATACAATCAATTCATCATCCAAATGATGAGTGATTATCAAATGTCTTTTTAGAATATGAAGAAACATCTTTAAATGTTTAATGCTATAATGCCATATCAGTATCATTTTGACATCCATCTGCAATTGTACCAGCCAGTTTCCAGTTGAATGTGCTACAATTGTACTGTGAAGAGATGCAGATACAATATACCAGCTGTGTTGACACAAAAAGTCACAAACACCATTGATAAAGCAGTGTTTTGAATATCATGGAATTTATTTCAGTCGTACATTTGTTGATAGAATGTTTTATACCTGTTTCAATTAATAGCACAACATCAGAATTGCAAGTACACTGGTATCAGAAATGCCATTACAACACTAAATACCAGTATTAAGATGGTAATTTTCCCTTGACATCTGTAGTGGAAAGAAAAAGCAAAATGTATTTCTGCATGCATGAAGTTTCATTTCAAGTATGGTACATATTACATGTATATCTATTTGTTTGAAAATGCACAGAGTGCAGGCAAGACATACACTTGGGACCTGGTCTCTCATAACACAGCTACCAGAGTGATATTTCATTTCATAAATTGGATAGAAAATAGTAAAGCCCTCTCTCGTTACCTTTCTCAGAAAATACTGGACGAGAAACACATATTACTTTCATTTTGACGATCCTTGAAAAAATAGTAAGATATCAAATAGTAAGGCCCTCCCTCATCGCCTTGCTCAAAAAACCCGGACGAGAAACTACTTTCTTTTTTTACTTGGCCTAAATTAATTAATTGATTAAAGGTCAAAGGTCAAGTAAAAATGCTAGAATTTCACCTTTTTGTGATACCTCCGAAATGGTTAAGGAATCTTCATGGAATTTAGTACATACATGTACTTATGCATTTACTGCCTAACAGAAATTTTCTGGGAAGTTTTGGGTCAATGGTCAAAGGTCAGGTTAGAATGTTAGAAAATTTTCACTGTTTGGCACTGAAATTACACTAATTTCACCATTGTATGCACTTACTGGTAATTAGACTACAAAAAGTAGCCAGTGCATGCATTACTGCACAATGATTCTGCAGGGAAACATTTAGGCCTTGGGGTCATAGGTCAAGTGAAAATGTTAAAATGTCGCTTTTTTCCCATATTTAAAAATACACTCTAGCTCAAAGTATTGCTATAAAAATTAAATAATACCAGGGAGTGATTATTTGAAGAAAGTTATTGGCCATGGAGTCAAGATGCATAGTCAAAGATCAAGTGATAATGCTCAATTTCCTGTATACTTGCTCTCTGAAACAATTAAAGCCATCCAAATGAAACCTGGTTCAAGGAATATAAACGTGCAACATATTTATATTTGTGCCAAACTTTCAAACATTTTCAAAATTTCTTTCAAATTTTTTTGCTAATCATGTGAAACAGTTGTCTCATACAGTCAAGATATTAGGCCTATTGGAACAACCATTGTGATATGGCAGGGGTGGCATACATGCCTGTCGCTATACAATTGCAGCGACCAATTTTATTTGTTTATTTATTTTGTTTTATTTCTTTATTTTTGTTTCATTTATTTACAACTGTATTTATTTATTTATCTATTTTTTTTTCTATTTTTGCTTCCAGGCACTTACTTGAGCTCAAATATTAGCCAGTAGTCGGGTGCCGAATTTCGTCATGGAGACCGACGTGCAGGTCAACAAGGACCAAGCTGGACCATCCATCTCTGATATGATCCAGCCTGTCGTCACGGCGGTGGAGGCAGTCCCTGTCATGGATGGTGGGAAAGAGATCTCTAGCGTCAGTGGTGTACCCGCAGGGACTACCATCACGGTTGTCGACGCCGGACAGACGTCTGATCTTGGAGGTATTTAAAACAGTATACCTGATTCAAACTCATTCTAAACCTTTTCAAGTATTTTTGTAGTATTTTTTTTTTTTGTGTGTGTGTGTGTGTGTCTGCATTCTTGTCTTTTATTCATTCCTGATTTTCATCCAAGTTACAAAGCACTTTCATTTGGACTCGACAGGCAAGATCTTTCTTGATCAGTGGATTCACCCCCCCCCCCCCCCCCCAAAAAAAAAAAAAAAAAAAAAAAAAAAAATCCAGTCCTATCCAGTTTACTTACTACTGATATTGGTAAGTATTTACAGGAAGGAGAAAGAAGAAGTTTATATAGGAATCGAACCATGTTCCCAGGCAAATTCAACCATCAAGTACAGTGAGACTGATGGTTCAAGCCTTCCCGAGCCCGCAGACGGGAAGGGGTATAATAAATGTCTCAGTGTGTGTACCTGTTTTCATATTATGAGAAATTGACATAACCTTTGTACATATATCTGGCATGTTTGCTCTTCACTGTGTGTACCCCCACTCCATACTTCGTGTTTTGTCAAATTCTAACAAAATTAGAATTTAAACTCCTTGGCCCGAATTCATGAAGGTGGTACAAATGAAACCATGGTTTAAACCATGGACAAAAACCATGGAGCGCCAAGTGTCGCATGGAATATTTCATTACGAAATTGGTCATTTTGTCGACAAAATGACCGTTTCGTTAGCAAAATTATCATTTCGTGGACGAACTGTTCATTTAGTTATAAAATGTCATTTCGTTACAAAATAATCATTTCATCGATGAAATGACTGATTTCGTAACGAAATATTCCATGCGACACTTGGCGCTCCATGGTTTTTGTCCATGGTTTAAACCATGGTTTCATTTGTACCACCTTCGTGAATTCGGGCCCTTCTGTTTATAGTGCATAGAATACAGACACTCGTTATAGTGTTCCAATACAGTACGTGTAGCATTCTAAATGTATATTGAAGAAAATATCACTGATTTTCGTGAATGGATGTTGGATGCAACAACACCTAACATTTTCTCCCTTAAAAGCCATTCTTATGGAAAGGAAAAAGATTTTGCAAATTTAATGAAAACTTGTGATTACATGTGTACCTGTAGGTATTCTGTACGATGTAATGAAGTGACTTCTGAGGCTGAAGCGTTCAGTCACTTGTGGAATCTAGACACAAATTTACCACCTAGTTTCAAGAGCATTATATTGAAAATAATGACACAATTAACATTTGACAGTAATTTATACATGCATGTGATCATTTGGCTTCGACGTGTTTTTTTACCTTCTATCCTTTGCAATGAAAGCAGCATTGCAGTGTAAAAATCATTAAATGTAACACAAATTCTTAAAAAACATACCATGCGACTGATTGATTGATAAAGCACTGCGGCACATTAGCACTGGTCCGACGATCCAGGACCAGTAAAAATCACTGTCGGACCAGTAACTTTTTCAGGAATGGACAAGTAAGAAATGGAAAAACTGGGTACGTACTGGTCCAACAGACAAGTTGGACCAGTAGAAGAAAATGGGTTAGCGTGCAGCTCTGGATAAAGAGTATGATAATTTACTGTAAAAGTTGAAATTTTCTCGGTGTTGAAATTTTCACGCTTTTCGAGCAACCAGAAACTAGCGCGAAAGTAATAGCACACGAATATTTCTGCTTGCCATGTGTTCCTGTGTTGGATGTCTTGATTCTGCGGAATTAAAAACACGCAAAACTCTTCTTATCCGGCCAAGCACAAAGAATTACAATGTATTTGTAGTTGCACGAAAATGTCCACTTTTACAGTAATCACATTATGAGACACTGAGCACATAGTACCAGTACATTATAATGTACCTGTGCATGTACATGTACATACACGTATGTAGAGTACTCTACACCCTAGGCAATATCTACAGCATAAAGACTGTGTATAAATTGTGAGAAGTTTACTCTCTTATTTTGATCTGTTGTTAACACTGTGTGCACCACATTAATTTCCTGTTTGTAGGAATGTATGCAAAAGTAGTACACATTTAACCCATTGGCGCAGAATGGGTTAACCTGATGGTTTTTGCAGTTGTTAACACTGTGTGCACCACATTAATTTCCTGTTTGTAGGAATGTATGCAAAAGTAGTACACATTTAACCCATTGGCGCAGAATGGGTTAACCTGATGGTTTTTGCAAAACACTCACTTCCTGTTATTTGCTTTTCTACGTGCACTGAAAATGACCTACATGTACATGTACATACAGCATTCTGCATCAACGTTTGCATCTATAGAAACACATTGTACGCTATTAAGTAGTCTCCTTCATGCATGAAGTTTTAAAGTGATTTTTCTTTTATGGACTGAGGTTTGTTTGTTTTCTTCATTATAAACAGTACATGCATGCATGCATTGTAGGCAGAGCAGAGAGGTAATTTATTGATGGTACATGGTTACAATGACACACAGTTGCTATTGTTTCATTACTTGTGTAAGGTGCAGACTGGCAATTCAGTTTGAATACTCTCGTCTGAATGGTGGTACTCGTCCAACCTTTTTTTTTGGGGGGGGGGGTTGCTTGTTAGACATCAATTACAGATACAATGTACAAGAAAGTTCATATTGAATCTTTATTTGCTATAATGTTTACATAAATGTATTCATGCCTTATTCAGGGCAATTAATAAGGATTATTGATTCTACCATGTATACGTGCATACTGTTTACTGTAGCCTGGGCAGTACTCTCACAGCAATAAAGTCTGTACAATACTACCTCTCCTTCATAAGACAGTAATTTGTATTTTTAGTGACACATTGTACATGTATATTGTATAGCAAAGTGTATAAACATGTTGGTTCAGGTTTTGTTTGTTGTTTGTTGTGTAGCTTTGAAGTTATACTTGCAGTTTCTGTTCACCGTACTGGGATGAAACAGGAGTGCAAATGTCCCCGCACTCATCATTTAATTTATTTCTTTCATACAAATTTAAATGATAACAATCCATTGACATTGTGCAGTACTTGGTATTTCATATTATATGTAATGCCACTGTCTACACTCGCTTGACAGTGAAGAAACATGCATAATCTGAGGTACAGTATGGTATTTTCCTTCAGTTGTTGCACATGCACATTTAACATGTGATGCATCACGTATTACCCCGGGGTACCGTAGTACCCCGGGTAACCACATAAACACCGTTGTGTAGCGCCACCTCACGTCCACTCGAGGACAACCAGAGAAAAATGCATGCACTGTGTGTGCGTGTACGTAGCATTCCCATGCCACTGCATGTTATACTATGCATGCATGGAAGCTGCGATACCACTAGCGTGTGCTTTAGTGCAGTGCAGTGCAGTGGCTAGCGCGTGCTAGCTCCAGCACCAAAATAATTTCCTCTTTTTGGCACCCAGGGTACCAAGGGTACAACCGTTTGAAAAAAAAAAAAAATAATTCAACAAAATGGCTGATTTTTATTTGGTACCCCGGGATACCATTTACGTCATCATGTGTACAAATATCTGGTTGTTCCACTCTTTTCATGTACAGTGTATCACACTAATTGCCAAATATGTTTCCTTGTAAAGGAATATTGCATGGTAACATTGTACAATGTAAATCTGGCCAAGGTGTCTTGCTAAGTAGTGTACATTGTACATGCTTGTGTGTATGTCTGTGTGTTGCAAAGTCAGCCTTGAAAGCTGTTAACAAACATTCAACAACTGCTGGTCCCCTTACTCTGAGAATATACATGGTACAATGTTTAGACATTGTTTAAAAAAGAACAAAACTTGACAATTCCAGTGAGAGTGAAAAAGAGTTTGCAATTTTCAAGGTGTAAACTGGACTGTGCAGCATCAATTCTCATAAAAAGTACACATAGCCTACAGTACATAGGCTGCACAAAATACAAAGCTACATAATGATAAAAGATAGCCCGACCAGACGCAGACTTCTGTACAGTGACAGGACCGTGTATACATTGCATAAAAGTTGAAAAATTTACATTCTGATGTTTATGCGAGATTACGTAATCATGTCTAGCCAACTCAGGACCGGATTTGACTAATTCATGTAGCATCGCTTAGTGTAAAGCATTAGAGTGACAATGTCATTTTATCTTTTGATGTCTTTGCCAGGCCTGCTACAAGCATCCGAGATGATGGAGATCATCACACAGGAAGTGAGCACACTGGCCCAGGCCAATGGTAACGTGAGTGACTCTACGGGAACCACCACGGTCACACCTGTCATGGCCCAAAATGGGGGTAAGTCGGACAGACTCAGTCAAATCCCTTGCGCAGTTTGGTAAAGAAAATGTGGGCTTATAAGGGCAATTTCCCCTTGACAAATGCTGGTTAATGATAAGGTCAAAGTAAAAGTCAGGGTTGGGGTTAAGGTTAGAATTTGGGTTAGGGCAACGCTGCACACTGGCAGTGGTCCAACCATCCAGCACCAGTAGAAATCACTGTTGGACCAGTAACTCTTCAGGAATGGACCAGTAGAAAAATGGAAAAAACTGGGCACCTTCTGGTTTGACAGAAAGGTTGGACCAGTAGGGAAAAAAAAAAATGTGTTAACATGCAACCCTTGTTAGGGTCAGGATTAGGTTTAAGATTAAGATTAGGGGTAGGTCGGGTCAGATGGGTAGGGTCAGAGGAAAGTTCTGTGGGAATTGTCCAAGGGGTAAATGTCCTAGAACCCATGGGGGGGGGGGGGTGGAGGCTGAAAATAGGTTTGGTTTTTTTTAACAGAGAAATACAAAAGTCCCAGGTGAACTGAACATGACACCACACATGATGGGTTATAGCAAAAATTTGTATTACACAGCAGTCAGATTCACATTCTATATCATGTAATTTGATGGACAAGCAATTTGTACTAAACCGTAGTTGACAAAATTACACAAACCTTTTGAAGCTACTCAAACGTTACCAGCACATGTACATGTGCAGTACATCTGTGCAGTCATGATGGTGAGCATATTACAATGTCACAAATGAAATAAGCCTACAATGTACATTGTGGGCTTGTTCTTCACAGAGTGGGTGAATCTCCCATACTGAGAAATGTGTGCAGAGAGCCTCTGGTTGACATAAACCTCTTTCCCCCTCATCACCCCCCCCCCCCCCCCACCCCTCTTCCTCCTCTATATGTCATTGCAATGTTCCAGTGTTTTTCATTTGCTTCCACTAATCCACATTCCATTACTTTCACCGGTGTGTTTTTTTTTCTTATGTGTGTGTCCATGTTCACTGTAGTCGTCCTGCAAGCATCAGAGCTCATGAAACAGATCATGGAGCAGGTGAATATCAAGCAGGAGGATGGAGAGGACACCCCGCATACAGTGTACGCAGAAATCAGGCCCCCAGACCGTAAGTTACCTTACCATACCTTAACTATAATGGCCAAATTCACACATATGCAGATTACTGTATATGCCAAAATATTTCCCACTGTTTTAGTTTTCACGGATTGGGTGCCATTTGCAAATTTCAAAACATGCGAAAATATTAACTGATCTGATCTCAACACAAAGGTGATGTGTACATCCACATTTCTCTTTTCAGTACTGCGCTCCACAATTCCAAATCTAACCATTAGTGAAATTGTTGGGGAAGTCCCGATTTGTGAACAGATAGTCTCGCTGAATATATGGCATATACAGTAGATTTAATAGATGATGATATCTTGCCCTTTGACATTAATGAATAATGAATAATGAATAACATTTATATAGCGCTTAATTCTGATGTTTCTAAGCGCATTGATCCGGAAAAAAAAGAAAAGAAGTATGACATTAGAATAAAATATAAAACATTACTCTTTGTATCTTTAGTGAATTCAGTTTGAACGCAAAATGCTGTTTCCCTTTACAAAGAATGATTTAATGTTTCAATTCCGCATGAAGCTATAATCTTCCATGTGGAATAGAATGAATCCTCATATGGTACAGTCTTTGTCTGTATGCACACAGCAAAGATTGAATGTTTCTTTTGTATAGAAACTTATAATGACCCAGTCACTCAATTGAGGTGATCAGATCGCATGTTGGCCAGCTTTTTACACTGATTGTATTGATGATTTGTTACAAGTACTGTATATGCCAAGTATTTCATGAGGTTTTTATTTTCGCAAATTTCAGGAGTCAGGTGCTATTTGTGAAATTAAAGACACGCAAAAATATTCACTCTGATCCCAATACGAATGTGACGTACATGTTTGCGTAAACATTCCTCCATTTTAGTACAGGACTCCACGATCCCGAATTTAAACACTTAGGAAATTGTCAGGAATTCTCGATTCACACAAATTTAGACTCACTAAATATGGGCGTATACAGTACCTGCAGTGATTGGCCATTGTTATCCAGACCTATTGTACATGACAACATTTGTTGGTAGACTCATTCCTATGTTTTCTCCCTTTTTCTGTACACAGAAATGCTAATTGATGATCCAGGGACACATGACAAGCAAGATGGAACATCGGGAGATGGTGTGCAAGGGCAAGGTATGTATCACAATAATAGGAAAAAAAATTGACAAAAACGTGAGGCTTGGTTTTGTTGTTGTTTTACCACGCAGTTGACATTTAGTAATTAGAGCTAGTGGATAGAATTAGAATGACAAATTACACATTTAGAGACAACAACAACATAGTAACTGAAATGCTGAATTGTGAAACTGTGTTTTCCTTTGTGTGCAAAACAGTGCAATGGGGTGTATGAATGATGCAACATTTGACCTTGCTGAATACAGCCAAATTCACAGTGGCATCTATGCAGAGTTAGCATTGTATGGGTTTAGAGTCACACCTGGGGACTGTCCTTGTTATACCTCCGCCAAGGAGGTTATGTTTTTGTCGCCCGGCATTTATTTGTTTGTGTGTCTACTTGCAAAAGAACTCAAAAAGTTGTGAATGGATTTGGATTAAACTTGCAGGATAAGTTGATAATGATTCAATGAACTGATAATTGAATTTTGGTAGTGATCGAGGAATTTGTTATGAATTTTTGAAGGATTTTTCTATCTTTTGGCTAATAGGGTCAATGAACTTTGGAGTTCAAGCTGCGCATATTTGAGGTTTGCATACGCGCACTAAAGCGTGTGCTCTGCTCAAGGCGGCGCGCAGCATGCAGGAAGCTGATGAGGTAAACAACAGGGCTTCTTCTTAATGGGAAATTGAGGGATTATGAGCATACACGCGTGTGGGTGAAAATGAGCCGCTTGGCGGAGGTCTGCGCTCTTTAAGTGCTTTTCTAGTTTGATATGGCATCCCATGTAGTGTGTCAGAAGAGGAGCGTACTGGAGCAAATAACTCAGAAAGGAGAGTTGGTGGGGGAGTTACAAGACAAGTCCACCTTCATAAACATGTGGATTATTTAAAGTGAATGCAGCAATATGATTAGAACACATCAGTGAAAGTTTGGAGAAAATCAGACAATCTGTTCAAAAGTTCTGAATTTTTAAAGTATCTGCGCAGTCACTGCTGGATGAGAAGACTACTGTAGTGTATGATGTCACATGCATAGAATGATAGAAGGAAAATATGAGGACAATTTCACAAAATTCAAATTTTTGACAGAAGTGCACATTTCCCCGATTTGTACTGATGTATGTAAAGGGTAATATTATTCCCCTTGCCTTCTGATAGAGGCAAGTCAAGCGATCTTTTATCATGCGAGAAAAGTGAAATATGTTGAATTTCCTTTGTATTTTCTGTATATCGTTTTACACATGTGACATCACAAGCTATTGTAGTCTTCTCATCCAGCAGTGATTAAGCAGAAACTTAAAAAATTCATAACTTTAGAACGGATTGTCAGATTTTCCTCCAACTCTCACTGATGTATTCTACTACAAACATTGCTGCATTCACTCAATCCACATGTCTATGAAGGTGGACTTGCCCTTTAATTATTCTGATGTGATATTCTCAGAAGTCATCTGATATTGGATACAGTTGGCATCACAGTACTTTTTGACTCCCATTAGTCTTTGACAGGTTACTTGGTTAACTTGTGAATATCGACAGATATTTTACACTACAGGGAATAATTTGTAACTCAAATTTGGTTAGCAATATTAGCTAATGAACAGTGTTTCAAATGGTATCCTGTACTCTTCTTTGGAACAAAACTGCTATACAAAAGTTAGTTTGTGTAGCAGTGGTGCAAAAATGCATAGCAAATTGCGATGCAATACCAGATAAATTATTCCCTGCCCTGACTTGTCTAGTTCTGCAGGAGAGCCAGGTATCTCCTCCATAGGAGAATTCAGTGATCCAAATTTTTTAGAGAAGAAAACTTTCACTTCATGGCTGGGCATTAGATGCCTGAGGAATGTCTTGATAGCTCATCTCACAGGTCAGCAGGTCAAACAGAGGAAATTTAGGCGACTTTAATACATTACTGTATGCAACATATTATCTAGTTAGTGTTTTTTTTTTTGTTTTTTTTTTTGTGAAGGGGACTTTGTGACAATGTCGTGAGCAGTTGAATTCACAATCGTAGAGTACAGTAATGGATGGAGAAAGGTACACGTGCATGTCACATTTGTGTTGGGATTAAAGTTAATATTGTTTTGTTGTAGAATTAGTGAATAGCACCCAACTCACAAAATTCATGAAAATAAAAACCTTACAAAATATATGCCGTATACATTCTATTAAGTTTTAATCAATGCCAGTCAGCAAATTGATATACATTTTCGTATGATGGGGGAACATTCAGATGTGTTTGCCCATCGATGGGCACAACATTGTCGTATGTTCTCCCATGCTGGAACATTTTTGGGTGAGCAGGTAGACGAACTGTGGCATGCTGTCACAGAAATTTCAGGTTGGTGGTGTAATTTTTCTACAACACTTCAACTAATCCAGAAATAAATTAACTGAGGACTGCTATTGGGAGTTTACAGAATGACAATGTTTTGAATGTAGAGTTTAAAATGTTATGTCTAGGAAGTTGTACTTTCCTCATTAGCATTTCAAGCCTTGTGGGTGAGCTATCTATTTGCTGTCATTGCAGTCATCACCCAAATTGCAAAACCTGAAGCAATATCTGCAGACAGACGTTTATGGAGCTTTGAGAGGTTTCGATGTCTATCAACTCACTGTAGAGTATTCTCTTTTTTTGTGCAGGTCAACTGGTGGACTCCTTTGCCATGTACACCCAGGAGGACCAGGGCCAAGAGATAGTGCAGCAATCCGCAGATGTGGGGGGCTCCACCAAAGTCCTCCACGTCCAAGCCACACAGGAGCCCATCGACGGGGATCCAAACAATGTGCAGACATCCTCCCGTACTCTGACCGTGGTCATCACCAACTTCCCTGACCACCTGAAGACGCAGATCCTCTCCTACAGCTGCATGTCGTGCGGGAGTGCGTTCAATGAGGTCGTCGACCTCATGTCGCACGTCTGCACAGGCACGGTGCCGCTGATTTCCAACGCCAGCAGCGTCGTGATCAACACCGGCGTGGGGGGAAGCGCGGAGTTGGATCCAAACAAGACCGTCATTAGTGCGTCAGACTTGTTCTACCGGTGTGACGATTGCCCGAAGAAATTTATGAAGAAGACGGAGCTGACACGTCACAAGCAGACACACAGGAAAGGAGGGGATGGCATTGACGTGAAACACCCACTGGTAAACAGGGTGGAACTAATGCACCCCACGGCAGAGGAGCAGAGGATAATGGATGATAATATCATCAACACAGAGTCGGGAATGTTCCAGTGTGCCATCTGCCTGAAGTGCTGCAAGCGGAAGTTTGACCTCAAGCGCCACCTGCTCACCCACAGCAACGTGCGGAACCGGCCGCACACGTGTCCGCACTGCGACAAGCGGTTCCTCACCGCCAGCCACCTGCGGCAGCACTTGCGCGCCCATGCCGGGATCAAGCCCTTCGAGTGTGACGACTGCGGCAAAGCCTTCACCCGCTCCAGCGAGGTCACCCGCCACAAGGTGGTGCACATGCGCACCTCTGGCAGCGAGAGCTCGCCTGTAACTGTGCCACCCAACCTGACAACACTCTCCTACGAATGCACCGACTGTGCAGAGACGTTCGTGAACAAGAAGGACTTGCAGCTGCACCTGTTTGAGAAGCACACATACCAGTGCAAGCAGTGTGCATCTGTGTTCCCAACAATGGCAACCCTGGAACAGCACATGGCAGAGCACAGTCAGGTGTACACCTGCATCGAGTGCTCCATGGTCTTCGTCCACAAGAAGCAGCTCAAGCAGCACAATAAGCAGAAGCACCGGGACAAACGCCACCGCCACCACCACCACCACCACCACCGCAACAAGCACGAGGATGGCAGCAGCCGGCACAAGCACGCCTGCCCCGACTGCGGTAAGGAGTTCCGCAAAACCAGCGACCTCAAGCGGCACGCCGTCACGCACACGGAGAGGGAGCGACGCCACGAGTGCGAGATCTGCCACAAGAAGTTCCTGACGAGCAGCCACCTGAAAGCGCACCACATGCAGAAGCATTCGGAGGAGAGGCCCAACCAGTGCCCCTTCTGCGACAAAAAATTCGCCCGGAAGCACGATCTGAAGCGGCACATGGCCATCCACGACTCGGACCGTGAGAGGCCGTACACATGTGAGCATTGTGGCAAAAATTACATCACCGCAAGTCACCTTAGGGATCACATGGTTGTCCATTCTGGTGAGAAACCATACACCTGTGACTTGTGCGGAAATTCCTTCACCCTACAGAGAGCACTCCTTCGTCATATGAAGGACAATCACAAAATAGAAGAAAACTCCTAGGCCCACACACTCCTGTTACAGTCTGTGTTACCCAGATTCTATTATCAAGAAACCATTTTAGTGGTATTTTGTTATTATAGCCCATTTAGTACATATGGCCTGTTTGGGGCTTTTTAGGTCTATTCTACAGAGCTTCAATTTCACATGTAAGATAAACTGTTATGTAGGTCACCTTACCTTACAAATTTTTTTAACAAAAATGTTAAGGACAAATAGCTTCATGTTTTATGTTTCTATATTGTCGTTTCCGAGTAGAACATTGCACCTATCGTTCAAATTTGTCAGTTTGTTCCTCTACATATCTGCTGTGGTTGTATGTGGCACATGCAATCCCTGAATTGAAAGCAGGATAGATGTCTTTGCTAACAAATCTTTCAAGCTGACAAGTAGCCTCTGTATATACATGTAGTGTTCACTTGCTGGTAACTTTTGTGTAGCCTTTTGGCATGACCACACAAATTACATCTCTATTTTTACCCCAGCTGGTGGAGAGAAATTCTATTTTCTTTTCCCCTTTTAGTGCAAAATCAGGACAGCATATGACCAAATATGGGATGATTTCCAATCTTATTTCTCGGTGACCTCAGTTGTTCAAAAAGTTGTCATGTTCCATCACAAAGAATAACTCCTTATTGTCACAGCTGTTTACATACTTTTCTCATGGCATAGAAATTGTTATTTCTTAATCTATATATTAAGGCAAGATATTGAGAGTATTTTTTTTTTATTGTAGAAGGAGATGAATTGTAAAGGATAAAGTGTTCACTCTCTCACATTACAAGAATATTGAATTTCAAGACAGTATGCTAGAATGATTGATGACAAGGTTTAAGACATGACTTCCATTCTACTAAATATTTGGTGTACCATGTGCAGGTGTGCAGCAGACTGAATGAGTCCATACACCATGATCCCTACCACTCCAGCAATGAATGTTCTGCAGTCAGCTTTAAGATCCGGTAGCGTGCGGATACCATGCGATGGGAAGGCTGGCCCGACTCGGATACATTCGGGAATCCCCGTAACGAATCTCTAATGGAAGTACACACGCAGCTGAAAAGAATCTCAACCAGAGTCCAGCATTGCAGATGAGCATACAGTTCGATGCACATATTCGCTGATGGGATATACTTTTATCTAGCAGGCCTGCACTGGTCGTGGTTTTTTAATGTTCCCCAGTGGACAATGAATGGAGATTAATTCATTCGGGCCACCCTCTCCCCCCGCGCTACCAGGTCTTTAATAAAAGTCATGACTCCAACTGAACATTTGGTGTACCATGTGCAGGGTGGCAACAGACTGAATTACTCTATACATCATGATCTCTAGCACTCCGCCAATGAATGCTCTCCAGTCAACCGAAGCCCTGTGTGTGGTGGCTTAGTGGGTGAGATCGCAGATTAGGTTCTTGGTTCCAGTCCCCGGTTAGCAACTGTTGTGCCTCCTAGGCAAGCACTTAATGGGAGTCCTTCAGTCATGACTTAAAGCGGACCTTCCAAGGTCTGCTTGCTTGCAAACAGTCCATGCTTCTTAGAACACCTGTGAAGTTCTTCAGGGGGAAACTCAAAGCCACTGGTCCTGTGGTGGCTTTGCTTGCTTATAAGCATGCCATGCTTTTTTAGCAATCACATAAAACAAAAATTAATTCTAAAAGAAAAGAAGTTACAGTTTTAAATAACAGAATTCATCAATTGATATCAATATCGTGTCTATGAATGGGGATTACATGATCCTCATTGATTCTTTTCAATCCCACTTAACCCTGTGCTGGGGCATTCATATTGTTAACCCCTAGAGGGCTGGCTGGAAAGAGGACACAAACAAGGTTGAAGAGAATGTAGCCTAAGGGGTGGTAGTGCAACCTGAGCCTGCAAGCCAAAATATGTGTCGGTAATCTGATTTGTCACAATCTTGCCTACTTGGAATGACATTCTTTGGAATGAGGACATACCGTAGGCATGAAATATGTGTAAAAAGAATACCTGTTACTTTTCTATTGTTGTGTGCACAATTTGCAACTGTTGCATAGTACATTGCAACATGTCACATGATGGGGGTTGGGGTGGGGGAGGGGGTTATTTTGAATAGCAGTGCTTGCCCCTTATGTGATATCTCTTCCATTCATTGAATTTCATCAGCATGGACTGTGTATTAGAAAGTATGTTAATTCATGCTCACACAACTTTCTTGGGACTTTATTTCAGTACAACAAGGGAAGATGTACTCTGCTACTTAGTGTACATCCACTTATGTTTGATAGTATACACCTGCTTCCCGTGTCCACTGACTATCTGCCAGTGCCCTGTGCATCATGTGAAGGTCATGGTTCATTTTCTGTTTGCTTCTCTTTGTTGTGCATGCATTGCGTGGCTTGTGTTTTTAAAGTGGCTAGAGTGATGCTTTGTTTTACAACTTGTACACACAATCATGTGAGCGGCAAATGTCATTATCGGTTTTCCAGTCAGCTTAGTTTGCGTGCGTACACTTTTGTCTGTGCTTAGATATGTCATTTATAGTGTTTTTGAATGCCCCACTATGTATGTTTTCATGTGTTATTAATAGTGTGTATGTGCATGCATTCAGTGTTCACTCTCCTCCAGCTCTTGTGAACAAATATTCAGTGGCACGTGATATTGTGCTCTACTTACACATTCCCGTCAGCATGAAAAATTATATATTTTACCCTCAGGGGAAAAAGGGGGAAAGGAATAAACATATGTACATGCAAATTTGCCTATAAGTCTCCCTTCAAACAATCTCATGATATATCTCACAGACGCTGAAATGTTTTGTATACCCAGAGTTTGTTTGAGACCCATCCGTATGAGTGACCGACAGTATGTTTCATACAGATCCTTGTGTGTTCCTGTAACATGATGCCTTTATGTATCAGGTGTGGCTCCCATTTCTTGCATCATAGTGTACTCTGCATTTTGACCAAGATATTCAATTGCATTTTTGTTTTGCTTTGTTTTGTTTTGTTTTATTCATTTCAAATCTGATTTCAAATACCAAGCTACTGTACTACTCTAGATTTTATCTATCCCTTCTCCCTCCCCTCCCCTCCCCTCCCCTCCAAGGGTATTCCCCTCCCCGAAATCATGTCTGTCCACATATCAGACATTGTGGAGCATTCCAATAGTGGGGAAAAACAAAAATTGAGGTAAATTTGAGATCTCAGGAGACTGGAAGATGTAGCCAGTATCGGTTATCTGTGTTGACCAAATTTCCTTTCCTAATATAAGTAGGACTCTTAGCATCAACACACCATATCGTTGGCAAGGAATGTTGGGGAGAACTTATGATAGGGGGGTCACCAGCATGGTGCAGTGGGATGGGTTTGTCTCAAGGCCATCTCCACCATGGCTTCTCTTTACCAGCCACAAATGTGGCTCTTCATGGCACAGTTGCTCTTCTCCAAGTCATAGCTCCATGGAAATTTGAATTAACCCTTTAACCTGTTAAGGACGGTCTGATTTTGCTACGACACGCATTTCCTGTAGACACCGAGTGTACTCGGGACTCGTCTTCAGCAGGTTAATTGTGGAAAAACTAGTGTGCCATGCTCTGACCCAGTGGTTACTTAATACTATAACTCTGTAGAACATAAAGTGAACTTTTGATTCAGCACATGATGAAGAATGAGTCCTTTAACCACACATTTGCAAGTTAGCTGTTGTTTGTGCTTTTAACTTTGACCCACCTTCTACAGAATGTGACTGATAAAGGTCATGTAAAGAGATACGTAATGTTCTGTCATTTTTTTAGAAGCTGTCTTTAGATCCTATGTGATGTGCTTTCCCCTGTTCAGTGGGACAATGATTATGTACATTTTGACGTGGACATTTCTGATTAAGGCTGTTCTTTATTTCTCAAGAAGAGTTTTGAGATATTGTGCTGTTATTGTTACAAAGACATATTATAGTTATAATTGAAATGTTTTAGAAGTGATTCATCCAAGTAGATACGTATAGACAAATTGATTTTTGTTCCGCTTACATGAGACATGTCTATCACTGAAATTTGGAGTATTTTGCAGTTTATTGTGCATACTGTTGTATTTATGAAGTTTCTTGCTGTAGTGTGAATTTTTGACAGTTGAACATGATTGCATATGTTGGCAGGTTGTGTTGTAAATAATCAGATATCAAACTTCAAAGCCCCATGCTCTGCATTATTCCATGGCAGGGCAAACCATGAACAGCTCATGTGCTTTGCTACCAAGCAGTGCTTATGGATAAATACTGTTTGATGCCTTTTAACAACTTTTACGCACAGTGGCAGGATTTCACTGCAAATATGAAAAATGTAAATGCATGAGACAAGTGTGGTTGGTGAAGCACAAAGCCAGGTGGCAAGCTATGGTATCTTACAATCAGATATTCAGTCCATCGCCCTTCAAAGAGTAGCAGCTGAAGCTTTGTCAGTAAACCTGGGATGTGGTCCAGCATGCCATCAGGAAGGGAAGGGATGTTGTATCAGCTTCCTC
Organism: Diadema setosum; assembly: GCF_964275005.1. Classification (NCBI taxonomy): domain Eukaryota; kingdom Metazoa; phylum Echinodermata; class Echinoidea; order Diadematoida; family Diadematidae; genus Diadema; species Diadema setosum. The sequence continues at coordinate 13,168,112 of NC_092690.1, forward strand.
AAGCCGCAAAGTGTTGCAGTAATAATGAATATCTATAGGCTCAGCTCAAGATGGAGGATGATGCATCCGATCCTAGCTAATTAACAAATCATTACCAAGAATTCTTTCAGTAAACAATGTCACAATCCTCATGATAGTTTGGCAAATGCACACATTCTTGTTTCACTTGTGCAGTTTTTATCTGTAGGAGAGAAGTGTAATATAATATGGAATGAAAGTGAAATTCAATGCTACAATAAACACAGGAAGAGTATCTGATGCATGTATGTCTGCACAACCCAAAGTTGGGGGAGGGGGGATTTGACCATACCATAGTGTTTAGTTTTTGATATGCAGTACATAAGGTACTTGCACTTGTGGATGAGCTTTAAAGTGTTCCAGATGCATATATGTATCATACCTTTTTGGCATCATGTTCATAGTTTTCCTACGAGCAGCAGATTCAAATCTCTATGGTGGGTACACTTCCAATGCAAATTTAGAGATGCTGATTTCTTTACAGCGTGGGATACTGTATTTCTTGTGTATAAACAAGAAGATTTCATTTAGTAATGCTCATTTTTGGAGCAGTTTGGTGTGGTTTCTATCATGTGTCTTTACAGACAAGGTTACCAAGTCAAAGTTGAGATGGTCATTATTTCACCAACATAAAAAAAAGCACATATTTCATCATTGTTTTTCCAATTTTTTTTGTTAATGGCATTATGGGGAAATATGTAGTGTATATTTTTCACAATAACTTCATGGCAAAATACAAAATTCACATCGAAATACATCGTTTTGACTCTAAAATCTGAAGTTTCCCATCAGTATGGTTTCTATTTTGCGTCAGTTGAACTTGTATTTCATCCATATACATCTTGTTTCAACAGATGGGATCTATTTTGGTGAATGAAGAGTTGCGATTGATACACATTTTCTATTAATGCATGAGTCTGATTTCCTTGTGGCAAAGTTATTGTAATTTTTTTGAATATCTTTTGGCCGGTAGTCAGTCACAACTCTGTGCACAACAGGTAATGGAGCCTCAATGCAAATGAAATGTAGTGAATTGTCTGTGTATATTCCTCTGTTTTTGTGCCATGTATCATATGTAAATATGTATGAAAATATTCAGAGGTTAAAATGGGTAGAAGAAAAAAAAAAAAACACATACTGAACTTGGGTGAAATGCATGATTCCGCCCAATGGATGCACATATTATGTATTAATCTACTTGGCTCTTTGATGAATTAAAGCTCTTCTGAAAATATGATGGCAGATTTGATGTCTGTTCGTGTGATATCTGCATACAGTGTCTGGCGTGAGAGTATGAACTGGTGTACACAGTGAAATTTGCCGGAACATTGTAGTCGGCTCTAGAATATGTGTATAATGTAACCCCCTCCATTAATTTGGACATGTGTGTGTATATATATATATATATATATATATATACACACACACAGACACAGACACACGCATTTGGATACTCTCTCCCTCAAACATATTTCATTTGCTTTTTCCTATTTTGATATACTGTGTACAAAATGTACAGGGTTCATATGTCAGAATTAAACAAATGGTAGTCTACAATTTGCTACATTTAAATTCACACAGTGCTGCCAGCATTTCACTTATCAAAAACTTTAACAGGCTGGTATAGCTTTGTTGAGATGGGGCTTCAGGTTTCCAGTTTTTTTGTGTGTGTGTTTCTGAGACAAGGAGAAACCCCTTGTGATAAATGAAAGAATGTGTAATTTTTAAAGGGAATTCACAGTTTATTTGATGAAAATCGGTCTTGAAATGGCTAAGATATCCATAAATAGTGATCCTAATAAAATGCGACAGGCCACGACTTTCATAAGGCTCTCGTTGCTTCACAGTGTTTTTTTGATACCCTGTATCTTAGTCATTTCAAAACAGATTTTCATCAAATAAACTTCCAATTCCCCTTACAATTTGTATATGCTTTTGACATTTCATAGAGCGGTTTCTAACTTTTGCAAAACATGACAATCTGAACATGTGAACATTTAAAAATTTGAATGTAATTCTTTAAATTATTTGCTTTATCTCACAAGTGTCACAGAGATTGTAAAAATGACATTGAATGATTTGACTTGAGACAGAAAACTAGTATTTATAACCTTAATTTTGAAATATTATGCATACTTGTGAAAATAATGGCAACAAAAGTGAGTACACCCTGTGTAATATTTGCATAGAAACATGGTTAAGTCTGGAGTTTTATGGTCAACAGCACTGGTCATAATTTTCCTCAGCACAAAAAAACCTGTTGATATGATGTGGCACTGCCTTATAATGCCCCTCTGCATTCTTTTATCTGTGTTTCACTCCTGTTTGATGACTTCTTGGAGTGGTCAGGGTTTGACTCATTTTAATTCTTGTATTCCTCTGTGCATTACTACTAGTGTGACTAGCGAGGTCAGGAGAAATCATCGAACATGTAACTGACTCCCTCGCTAACTTTTCAGAAAAGCAGTTACATGCATGGAACACGAACTAAAGGTCACTACCATGTAGTATCAACATGTTTTTCATGCTAAGGAAAATTATGGCAAATGCTGGAGCCATAAAACTGCAGATTTGATCATATATCAATGCAAATATTACACATGGTGTACTTAATTTTGTTGCTATTATTTTCATGAAATATGCATAATATTTCATAATTAAGGTTATGAATACTAGTTTTTGCCTTAATTCCTATCACGCCAGGTCCTTGTTACAATCTCTGTGAGACTTGTTACTTGAAATCACAACTTGAAGAATTACATTTGAATTTTCAAATGCTCATTTTCTGTTGGATACTGTACATGTATTATGTTCATGGTATTATACTCCCAGGTGTTAAACTGTTCTCTATTCATGTTATATACACGACAAATGAACCAATTCTAATTTTCCTCCTGATAAAAATTTTCTATTGAAATTTCCTCCAGACATGGCCTTGTACAGTATATGATTAGTGTGCATGTATATTTTCAAAGGGATGGTTAGTATTGGTGGGGATGAGGATTGAGCTTGTAACCTTAAGCAAGATACTGAGGAACCATTTATGGAATGTTACAGAGCATAACATTCTAAGAGGAATTCAAAGTTATCTGATGAAAGTTGGTTTTGAAATGGCTGGGATATCCAAAACAAATCGATCCTAATGAAAGGTGGGTCCCACCTTTTATTAGTATCGCTTGTTTTGAACATCTCAGCTATTTCAAAACCAATTTTCATCAAATAAATGTTGAATTCTTCTTGGAATTACATGATGCTTTTTCATATTTCATAAAAGTTTAACACCTGATGGCAAATCTCAACCAAAACTGTACCATCCCTTTAAGACCTTTTTTTTCTCTGTGTGTGTCCTTGGTGGATATGCTCTGTCTGTGCCTAAATAGAAATATCAACACACACATACAGAACACCAATACACTCCCACGCACAATGTGATTGTAAATACCATTATGTCCAAAAAAAAAAAAAAAAAAAAAAAATTACAACGGGACCCTCCGAAATGATATCTTTAAAAATAGTGAATCAATCCAAATACAAATTCAGGGTATGAAACTATAACTCATTGCCCACATCTTACAGAAAACCCCATTCGATTTGCTTCAGTGGTCAAAGAGAAATGAGGAATTTTGTAGAGGATGTCAAGAATCTCTTCCCTCCAAGTTCTGTCTATTGTATTCACACACAAAAGTGCTAAACTTGGCAGAATCAGACTCATGACATGCTTTACAACTTGTCACATTTCTCTGTGACCGCTTAACCAAATTGAATGGGGTTTTCTGCAAAATAGAGCTAAGATGTTATATATTTTAAGATCCTGAAGTAGCATTTAGACAGTTTAAAAATATTGGGTGTTATCAATGCGAAAATTTGATTGTAATTTTTTGGGGGACATACTGTACAGTAGCAATTCTTGAGTACAGTGTAGTTTAAGTGTGATCCAGTTAACTGTAAATTTCCTCCTGCTCAAGAATGGAGCTAGAAAGAGAGAGCTACATGGTGTGGACAACAGACGAAGGGTATACAGTATTCAACCCTTAAAACAAGCTCTTCCACTGGTTTGTTTTGTCTTGTTTGTTGCTTGTTTGTTTTATGGCTGTTTGGACTCTGCCAGTGAGATTGGTTGATATGTACAAATGTCATCAAGTTGATGACAAGTTCTGAATTTTTGTTCCTGTATTTTGTTGACTTCCTTTTACGTTGACATCTACGCAAGTCGCCAGATATTCTCCGGTCCCGTACATGAGGTTTACTCCACACCATACATTTTTCTATCACAGTGACGTTAGTCATAAATAACCCCATATGCAATTCTTATACAGCTGTACATAATGATGTCTGTGCCTCACAGGACTCCAATTTGCCTACAAAATGCACACTCTGGATGATACTCTTGTTGTGCTAAAATGAAATAGCAATGACTTCTAGGGGAAACAGGTTGTAGCTGCTAAATAATCAACAAAAAAACACAACTTTTAAAATAAAAACTGTGCAGTTGTGAGCTGCTGACACCATTACCTCTGCTTATTTGCCTTATTTGGTTGTGACTAACATCACAACTCCATGATAAATTGTGAAACTTTGAAGTTCCATAACTTTCTCATCTCATGTCCTTAATGACAAAAGTTCCTCCATTCTGCTTTTCTCACTTTATCCTAGTAGTCAACCTTGAATATAGCATTAAATTGCACATGAAAATATTTGCCTTGGGGTCTTCGACAAAGCTTTATGAAACAACTTCCATTTCCCTTGTCTAACCTCCCAATAAAGAGAATGAAAAAGTACAAAAAATGTATATTGTCCATACAATGATCTTTATTACAGCATAGAATGTTGGCATAATCGTTGAATATGATCCACTCATTACTTTCTTCACAATGTTGCCACAACCAGTGGACAGTCACACATAAATACACTGAGATTGATATCTCTGCATTCTGCAAAAGTGGAGACTTTTGCGTAAAGGTGCATGGTCCCGGTGTTTTAGTCAAATGTGTACGCGAGCGCACGGCGCAAGTTTCCTATAGAGACCTACGCTATTGACTCCTCTTTAGCACTTACGCTTTGGCCCACTTTGAGAAGTCCGATTCACTGTAGTCAGTGGTCGGATCACAGTTCGGCCCATGATTCGGCCGAGGGGGATGACAGCCTTAGCAAACTTCTTTTGTGATGTCATAATAAGAAGCACATATGCACGCACCCTGGCATTATTACAGACTGTGTGATGCGCAGAGAAGACAACGAAGGCAACGTTACTTAGCAACACCTACGCCCTTTACTCTTGATGACAGCTAAACTTCGGCAAATCTTCATATCAATGCTAACGGTGATCGGCAGTATCATCAACAGCGCCCTCTACACTACCGGGACTATGCACCTTTAAGCAATGCCACAGGATAAAACTCATGTTGCTCCATAGTCCACTAGATCTGAAAATACAAACTCATGACACAAACTCTCATGTTGGATCTCATTGATTAAAGCAAAACGGAGCAGGGATAGGGAGAACCTAATAAAAAAGAAAAGAAAAACAGCACTGTGAAATGTGTAACAAAACTCAACCTGGGCTATTTCCTTTGGCTGCAATTATCACACCAAATTCTATGCACCACAATTAGTGCAAGGTGATTGACTAGCATCAATCCTAGAGTTATAATGCACAAATTCTACTCATACTGAAGGAAATTCTGTACTACAATGCAGTTTGCCTGTTTAAGCATGAAACTGAATGGAGTACAAATATGGCTGCCATGCTTCCATATTGTTCAAACTGAGTAGAAATTATCATCTTAGTTTAAAGCTTCCAAAATCTGAATAAATTAAATCACTTTCTCTGCTATTCATATCAGTAAAATATAAAGCCATTTTGGGGCATTTATGCAGTACTTAAGTGGAAACTCAATCAACTTATTCTGCAAGATTTGCAAGCATAACTCCAGTAGAGCATCTGATCTGCTGGCCCAAAAGAGGGCTAGGAAAACTACATAGAGGACTAGGAAAACTACAAAAGACTTCCTGTGAAAACAATGTATTCCGAAGGCTACTGAGGTATGAGGACACAACATATAAAATAGTTGCATTTTGTTTCGTTTTTAGTGAAGAAAATACATCTTTTTAGTCATATGATTCATCAAATCTACCTTGTACACCAACATGCAATACACCTCTGGATCACAGTCACATTACATGTTCTCCCTGTTACATGAAGCAAGCCTTTGGTGGTGTTTGGGGAGATATGAAATGACTGCATGTTGGCCAGCTTGATAAGGGTTTTAAGAACTTTTTCAAAATTGAAAATTAACACCACAAACGCCCCAGCAAATTGTAATTAATGTGAATCTCCTCATGCCAGCTACAAAGACGTACACACAATTTTTTTTTAATTTATTTTCTTATGAAGACAGTTAATTATTTGCAAATTATACTGAGAGCATTTCTTCTATATTACACCATGCAAATATTCACATTTGAACTGCTTGTTCAGAAACACAGCAAACATAAAGATGCTACTGTGGGCATGAATTAAGCTGAAAAAAAAAAAAAAAAAATTATTAGCATTATCTGCATTCACCTAATCCGTTGGGGCAAAGAGGGGAAAATGCCAAACACAAACTTGAGCATTTTGATGAATGTTGAGACATTGATAGTGCAGGCTATATTTGGAATCTTGGTACATATTGTTTCATGTGTAGTGCTGGTATCACGCATACGCTTGTCCATATCCACCTCTCCGCAACGGGGGCGGATTTTACTGAGAAGCTTAGGAGAAGTGATTCCTGTCCGCTACATTCACACACTGCTGAGATCCCCTCACGAGCATTCTCCCAATTAACTTCAAAGAGGATTTTACAGTTGAGGCGTCAAGAAAAAAGTTCTAGTGTGATTATGTGAGTTAGGGCGTCCCCTTGGCCTCACGACGAAGTCTGCACACCATTCTGACCAGTGTGCTTATTTCGTAACGACTTCTGGAGTACGTGGGCGTCAGCCGGCTCAATCCGCTTGTAGTAGTGCTCCTTGGTCTCGATGATCTCAAACTCAAACTTTTTGTAGAACTCGATGGCCGAGTCGTTGTTGATCTGCACATGCCTGTTAGAAAGGTGAGACCAGAGTGAAGAGATATATGATGAATGTACAGGAATCTACGTGGAGCAAAGACAGTTTGGAGTGGCAGCATTCTTACTGGGAAACCAGGGACCTGTTGCTTGATAGTTGAAATCGAATGTAAGTCAGAAAACCAAGCGTAAGTCTACAAATACTCAATTCTGATTGGCCAATACCTGATTTTTGCTTGATTTTCGGACTCATGTTTGACTAGTATCTTCTGACGCAACAGAGCCCAGATAAGAGAAAATCTGTACTTAGTCAGATAATAAGCAGAAAATGTTCTTTCAGATGAAGTTTCAATAATGTTGACCTCTGGATATGTTTTAGATCATGCCAAGGACAATTATCATCCTCAGGTAGAACAGATTTTTTTGTCTTCATGAACAAATGTAAGTGCACTAGAATTTTATCACAATGTGCATAAGTACTCACAGGTAAATGTTGTCAATGCGGCCATCTCTTTCACAGAAATCCAGGACATGTTTCAGCATTATTGTTCCTGCAGAAGAAAAAAAAAATGGTACTTCATTACAGCATTGTTGCCAAAAGAAGCCATACTGACGACATATCAAACTACACTGTAGCCCTTCTTGGTACTCCGCTCCCTCCAAACTACATTGTATTAATCACTCTTTGATATAGAGTACTACATTATCAGTCATGCCCATCGACTACTTGTAAACCTAAAAATGTTCCCGTGCATTTTAATTTCACAAACTTTGTGAGCCAGGATTCGCGAAATTAAATGTACACAATAGTTCACATCTATACTATATGCACTGAATGCCAGTGGCAATTCGCATCTGAAATTTTGTTTTGATTGGGTGGTTTGTTTGTTTGTTTTTTTTTTTGGGGGGGGGGGGTAGGAGGGTGGGGACAATTCACTCATGCCAAGTCTGTGGCAAAGAATTACCTGCACACGACCTTGCATTTTTGTTTATTTATTTTTTAATCATGTTTATTTTCCATTTATTTTTTATTTCTTATTTTTTATTTTATTTTTTTATTTCTTTATTTTTTTTATTTATTTATTTATTTATTTATTTTTTTTTTTTTTTTTTTTTGGGGGGGGGAGGTTAACTCACCTATGCCAAGTCTGCAGTAGAAAGCTAGACACCCTGGGGGAAGGGGGAGGTTTCTTATCCACGCCAAGTATTTGATGGGGAGCCAGAAAACCTTGGATTAAAGTGGAGGGGGGGGGGGGTACTCACCTATGCCAACTTTGTGGTAGGGAGCAAGACACCCTGAGGATGGGAGGGGGGATACATACTCATGACAAGTATGTGATAGGGAGCCATAAAACCCTGGATTAAAGTCAAGGGGGAGGGGGAATTAATACACCTATGCCAAGACTGTAGTAGAAAGCTACATGCCCAAGGGGTAGTGGGGGGGGGGGGTGGGTGGGGTGGTTAGTCACTCATACCAAGTATGCCATAGGGTGGGGAAGGGGGGGGGGGGTTAACTCACCTATGCCAAGTCTGCAGTAGAAAGCTAGACATCCTGAGGGAAGGGGGGCAGTTTACTCACTCATTACAGTGGAAGGGGGGGCTAACTCACCTATTCCAAGTCTACGGTAGGGTGCCAGACACCCCAGGGTCATGATGTACAGTCGCCTGGACCCATCTTCTGTGGTATCTATCCTGCAGCAGACCGCACCCACTACGATGTCATTGTAGTATGCTGAGTGGGGTTGGAGTACAGAGACCAAAGATCACTTTTTATTGCCTTCATGTTATCTGATGTGAAAATACTTTTCAAGCTTTGAACTTTGCACAGTGACTGAGATAACATTACTCTTTAAAAAATGATTATAACTACATGATCCATGGGGAGGGAATGTGAGAAATAGAGAATCCTCGAGTCATAGCAAATGATTTGTTAAAATACTTTTTACTGCCTATCAAATGTTTCTTTTTGCCTATCAATTCATTTGTTTTGTTTTGTGCCATTTTGCAATTTTTTTCCCCCAAACTGCCATGAAAATCATATTTTTCTTCTTTGGAAATTGTTATATTTGTTAAGGACGAGTCCCGAGTATACTCAGGCAGACGAGTGTCTATGAGAAATGTGTGTTGTAGCAAAAATCAAACCGTCCTCAACGGGTTAACAGTTGACATTTGGCACATTGGTGACTAACCCAGAAACCTGTCATATACTTTGAAATTAAATGTCACTGAGCATGTCAGACTGAAATCCTTTTGATAAAAACATAAAGAACAGAGAGAAACATAGGGCCCATATTGTCTAAATGCTAATTCTAAACAAACTTGACAGATTATTGTATCTCACCCAATTTGGCTAGCTCGCCAACCTCAAGGACATCTTTATAGAACTTGTCGTTGTAGGAGACGGGAAAGACGACCGAGTTGAGTTTCTTCAGCTGCTTGATGTTGTGTGGAGTGATGTCCCCAAGCTCAATTCGACCTCTGCAAGAAAGATGTAATGGAAAAATTAGTAATTTTGTACACCTGATATTTGATTCCTCCTGTCTCTTCTTCTCTCCATTATGGGGAAAACAAAAACAAAACCAAAAAACACATCAAATGCAAGTTGGTTTAACACTAATATTACGGGGAAAAAAGTGTTTGTTTCTTCCATCTTTGACTACTTGTACACTGCACTATTGTAATGTAACAGGTGGTGTTACATTTGGAATGTTATTATGAAGCAGAAATGAAGGAGCTCAGGTACAGTTTTGGTACATTTCATCGATGCAAAGTGTTTATTCACAATCGTTCGGAAATATCATGATGAAGTTCAATGACAAGTTAAAATGATGAGTATCTACATCAGAGTAAAATATAGAAGTATCAAGATGCAGGAGAGAGAGAGCAATATCAAGTAGAGGTTGGCTCTCTGATGTCGAAATCATCATCTCTCTTGGGGCCTTGGAAAGAACACCAAACTTGGAAATGTTCAATGGGTGATGGGTGAGAATTTTGGTAAGACAACCAATCAAAAAGGGATAACTAAAAAGAGTGACCAAAGGGGTTGTCCTAAGGGGTGATGTTTGACCAATTAAAAGAGGGGGATTCTTTTGTGGAGGAGGAAGTATTATAAGATAAGGGGCAGACAAAGAGTCTGGTGGTTCACAAGGTGTGTGTATATAATCTTTGGGTAATTAAACCAGGGACAAAGAAGGTTTGTTACGAGGGTGATTAAATGACTCCTTGATGTAAACATCAAACAAGGGTACTTAACGACAGGAAATTAATAGTAAATAATCTTGGTGTTATATTCTGAGGTGAGTATACAAAAGCAAGGGAATTTAAGTTGAGTTGTTAATGAACAGGAAGTTATCCCCAAAATATCCTAAATATACATTACACTATATTGCTTTCTTTCTGGTTTATCTCAACACCAGGGAATCCCACAAGTTTTGTTGCATCTGGACAAAGGACAATGCTCAGAATTTTTAAGGAATTCTCATATTTTTGCAATTGAAACTTTGGAATGGTTGTATTTGAATGCAACATATGCACGTATGTATATCAATAATCATGATATATGCATTTTTGAAATGGGTTTTGAGTATAAAGCAAAGTATTCCAATGTTGAGGTATGGATATGATGAAGTAAGAAACACACATTGAACACAATGTGGTCAAAAGTGATAGAGAGATTAAATAAAAGTACCAGGCAAGCACATCCACCGTCTCCAGATGACACCACCTACATTACAACTGGAAAACTGCATCATATACACCAAATACACTTTAGCCCAGCCTACAGGACTCGGTATCGGTATTTACATGATGTAGACGCAACTGTCTACATGCTATCAATAAAAGTCCGACCCAAATCCTAACCCCATACTGTATACAAAATATGAAAATATTGCTTTCACAGAGGTTGCTTATTGAGGAATGCATGTGTGTGTGTGTTTGTCTGTCTGTGGTTTTTGCTTATCGCAAGTTCAGAGTGTGATGGTATCCTTTAAAAAAAAAAAAAACAAAAGAAAAACAATATCTCTGAATGTGCCGATGCTGTGACTTAAATCAAATCTACAGGGGTTGAATGCGGCCCATTTTTCAGCGGTCTTGTCCGCGCATTGATACTGAACGCGCAAAGTGCGTGTCCGAATTCTGGAGACTCAGGAGACCCGACAGATTCTAGGGAATTAAATTTATCGAATTGTAATTTGTATTCAAGGACACTCAGCTTGTCAAGCAAGGCCAAGGGTGATAAATGTTTTGGTATTTTGTGACATTTTATGATGTATTTAAAAAAAAAATCAACATTGAGAAAAAGTAGTTTTGATATATTTAACATACATTTTTATATTCACTATTTGAGTTGAACAAATGACAATTGTGCACTACACTACGGCCCTGGGCTGTGCTGTGGCTGTGCTGTATTGCATGCAGCAGGTAGATATGAGGGGCTGCATATTTTGAAATAAGATCGGGCTCTACTAAATTCTTAGCACATGTTATCTAACAAACAATAAATTGAATGCGGAACTACCGCTGCATGCAGCTCTTGCCATAAAAAGATAGGCGGAGTTTGATCTGTTGGAGTTGGAGTCAATACGGGATGACAACAACTCCACTCTCTAC